>NC_052473.1:5262572-5474294 GCF_009730915.1 Dioscorea cayenensis subsp. rotundata
TAGGGATTATTAAATAATTTAATCTTAGAAATATGGAAACTTGGAGCGATTTTGTAGAAATTTATAAAATAGTTTGGAATTTTTTTTAATTTCTCCCAATATATTTTTATTACATTGATGCTTTTTTAATGCGTTTCTTAAAACCAAAATATTCTTTCATATTTTTCATAAAAATTTACATAAATTAAAAATATGGAAACTTGGGGGGTTTATTTCCAATAAAAATTAACTAGGTACATAAATTAGAAATATGGAAACTTGGAGCGATATTTTGGGAATTTATTAAATAGTTTGGAAGTTTTTTTATTTATTTTCCTAAAATATTTTTATTACATTTCATAAAACCAAAATATTCTTTTATATTTTTCATGAAAATTTTGTATAATATCCAAATAATGTCAATTGAAAACCTTTGAAATAAATGGAAATAAAATCATAAAAATATTTTAAATATCTTAAAATATGGGGATAGCAACGATAGTTTCCCACTTTTTTGCTTACGCATAAATTAGTAATTGTATGTATTAAAATCCAAAAACATTTTTCCTTTTGTATAAAAATCTCAATATTTTAAAATATTTCTATTGTATATATATAGCAAGTGAAGGTTTTTCATTAAATATTTTTATTAAATATTATTTACTCTCGAAAAATAAATAAATAATTATTCAAGAAATAAATACCATTTAAAATTACAGGGAAGTAACATGTAGCCCCCTATAGTTTAGTTATTTCCCAAAAAAATCCCTCCAAATTTGCTTATCTCTAATAAGTCCCTCCTTTTTTTGTTTTTGTTACTTTTCAATCTAGATTCCACTAACGGTTGGAAAAACATAGTTAAGTGCCCGTGGAAATTAACAGACTACCCCCACTTCTTATAATATTATCACAAGTGGCAAAATGACAAAAATTCCCTTGCAACCAAGCATTGGGAAGCGACATGTGGACGGTTGGCACCCCGTTGCATTAGGATCCTCAAAAACCCTCTCTTGGCTTGATGCAGAGAATTGTATGTTTGCGCTTTTATATGAAGACATTTTCGTTATTTGTCTAACTAATATACGAATTTTACACAGGAGAGGCATAACAATATATTGAAATAAAAAGTATTATTGGCATATGAACAAAACTACACACTGATTGTAGTTACTAAACAGGAAAAAGGGCATAATACATAGAAAACGAAGGTGATACATGGGATATTCATATAATACTCAAGAAACACATGTAATAAATAGGAACGATGCCCCCCTCCCTCCCCGCGCGTGGCCGAAAAAACCCTAATATTATACAAAATGTGTTCCATCGGCTATGACTACATTACATGAATAATGATTATGACCAACTTCATGGTACCGACTGTAGTGCAAATCACGGACATCAAGTAAGCTATTATTGTTGGCCTTTCTTCATATGCATAACAATACTTGTGATGTGATTCTCTTCCTTCGTGGATGGTGAGGTCTTTCTTTGTTATTGTTGGCCTCATACGGAGTTCAAGTAAGCTGTTGCTTGGCTCGCCACGGTCACAGATCGGGTATATGGATTCTTCATATGCATAACAGTACTAGTCAACAGTGAAATAATCGTCAACATCACAGATCGGGTATATGAATTCTTCATTTGTTTGCATGATTGCAGCACATGCATGCTTACACGTCAGGCCATGCACTTCATATATGCAAGCTGACCGTGTTGTTATTCTCATCCACGACTTCGTAGTTGTCAACATTGGATCGACCCATCCTCAGATTGTGACTGTCTTCTACAATTTATTCCATCTTCTTGTGTATCTCAAGACTAAGGTATCTTTCTCACCTATTTGATAGTTCATGTATGTCTGCCAGCATATTCATAAGTTTAAACGTACACATTAACTATATATAATACACAAAAAATGAATGTTGTAAAGTTAAACATAGTTTGATACGTAGTTGTCAAAGGTGCCCTAGGGCGCAAGGCGGGCAAGGCTCAACAACCTGGGCCTTTATAGGAGTTAGGCGGTCACTATTACAATGACACGTGCCTCGAGCCCTGGGGCAAGGCTCAAGGTGTGCTCCTAGGCGTGCCTTCATAACATCAACAAATTAACTTTGGTTATTTTAAATATTTAGTTAAATTTTAATCTTATCCAAAAATCTTGATTAATTTGGTTATTTTTTAAATATATAGTTTAACTTTTAATCTTATCCACACATCTTGATGATTAAAAATAAAAGAGGCCCACATACAATCCACAAATTGACCATATTTCTTTACAAGATATTGATGAGGTAAATGAGTGGTTGATGGGTAAATTAGAAGAAGAGCAAGGAGACAAAGAACTAGTATTAGGTGATGATAACCTTACTTGGGATAAAGCTAAAAGAGTTGTTGGGGTTGATGAAAGCACATAAAATACTCGAGGATGAGGAAAAAGAACAAATGTGATTGCTTAAAGTTCTAGGCCATCAAAGGGGAATGATAGTGCATCACCTACTAGTTTGAGACCCCCCTTAATTCTTAGAGATGGTGATGATGAGGAAGAAAATTTTGGTGATGATTATTTAGATGAAGAGAATGATATATTTGAAGGGGAAATTTATGATGTTGGTAATGATGATAATTATGATGAACTTGATGATTTTGATGATAGTCACTAAAATCTAGATTTTATTATACAAGTTAGGATTTGGACTTGATGCATGCATTATATCGTATTATTGCATTTTGTATTAACTATTAAACATTTGAAGATTATTTTGCATGTTATTATGTACAATTTTTCCTAATGTTTTATTGTCTTCTATGATATTAATCTTTAGGACATTTTAAAACTTTAACACAAATTAATCTTTAATACAACTATGTCTGATTTTTTAATTTTTTCTTTAGTGGTGACTGGTGCGCTTAGTGTCGATCAGGCACGAGCCTACGCCTTGCGCCTAGGCCCTAAGACCACCTTGCGCCTAAATGTGCCTTACTTCTATAACAACCTTGGTTTAGTAAACATCAACTGGGTATAATACGTAGTCACCGACTATTATACACACAAATGCAAGAAAATACACACAAACATTTAATAATACACATAGGTTATTTGTAGTACACACTAATGCTTTGCAAATACACATACAGGCTAACCTTATGGAATCAACCAAGCTCGCTATCGGCAGATGACGGGTCTCTTTTGATCCAAGCATTGAAAGAGTCAGTCACGACATGGATCTAAGGTTTTAATTTTTATTTTTTATAGCATTCTTGATATACTTAACGAGACACACATAGCTTTGTTGAAGTTTTACAATTTTCCCTCCATCCCCCCTCCCTGCTCATTCTCCCTTGTTCCTCCTTTCCCCTCCTCCTTCAAACCAAACAAGGGGCTAAGATTTTGTAGATAATGTTGACATTATTTTAGTTAGTGTTTTAGTGTTATGTGAGATTTTTAAATTTTTAATGAATAGTTCCATAACTTTTTTGTTAAATTATGTACATTAATATTATAAAATTTAAATTTTATCTCATATTTAACTGTTAAATTGTTTATAAATACTATTTAAATTAGCATTGTGAAAAATTATACAATATTTTTCCAACATTTGCGAATGTTTCATTTTGTTTAAAATTAGATATGATAAATAATTTCTACTAAGATTTTGTAGATGACGTTGACATTATTTTAGTTAGTGTTTTAGTGTTATGTGAGATTTTTAAATTTTTAATGAATAGGTCCATAACTATTTTGTTAAATTATGTACATTAATTTTATAAAATTTAAATTTTATCTCATATTTAACTGTTAAATTGTTTATAAATACTATTTAAATTAGCATTGTGAAAAATTATACAATATTTTTCCAACACTTGCAAATGTTTCATTTTATTTAAAATTAGATATGATAAATAATTTCTACTAATATTTAGAAATATGGACTTAAATTGGTATTTGCAATTGCTATTTTGTTAAACCAATGTTTACAAAATATCGATATAAGTAATTTAAGAGACTTTTAACAAATGTTACTATATAATTTCTATTACAACAATTATAAATGTTGCAATATTTCAAAATTAATGTAATAAAAGTATTGCTCAAGCCATATTCAATTATTGGAATAAAATCCATATTGAAACTATTTATAAATGTTAGCAAAATATCATAATAAATGTCAAAATATACAGCTACTGAAGTTTTTTGAAAATGTCACAATAACGTATACTGACTGTGGCAATTGTAACATATAATCGACATTTGTTACAAAAATCGGTATAGAACTATTCCAATGGTTTTTTGCTATTTTACGACATATGACAAATGTCACAAAAACTCTTTTGTATTATAGTGTTCTTTTTTAGTTTTGATAAGAGTTGCCACCAACTGACTTATTCATCACCAATGAGGTCTACCTATGTCTTAACTTTGGTCTTACACTCTTAGGGGCCATTGTTCGTGTGCTCAAGATGTTATTAGTGAAAAAGAAGTCATTAGCTTTAGGGTTTCCTAGAGATGTAAACTAGTCAAGCCAAGTTGAGCCGAATATTGGCATGCCCAAGCTTGTCTTATGAATAAAACTCGAAGCTCAAAGCTCGGCTTGAGCTTGTTTGAGCCTAAATTTTTCTTGCTCAAGCTCAACTTGTCTATTAATTTATTGAGCTACTGAAGCTCAACTAGTGAAGCTCAAATTACCAATAACATCCAAATAGCTCAAATTGGCTTGAATCAAAAGCTTGTATATATGAGCTCAACTAGCTAGCTCGTTTAAGCTCTATTACCAAACTTACTTATAATAACAATATTATGCTAGCAAAAAAATTTATCAAATAAAAACATAGAAATAGAATGATCTAATAGAATAAAACATAAAATATAAGTCAATAAAATACTATCATTGCCTAATAAATTTAAATAGAAAAATATTTTTGAGAGTTGTTCAAATAAGACAAGATGTTTGACAATTAGATTCACATTCATAATAGCTGAAATGTCAAAAATGAGCAAACTTCTTCATATGACATGATTATCAGCCAAAGATCATGATTTGATAGGAAGAATAATTCCTTTTGACCTTGTTCTCTTTTTGTAAGATGAAAAAAAAACAATGTTAAAATATAATTATATCAAGCACGAAATAAAACCATATGAAGTTAAAAGAAAAAAAATTTTTATTAAATATACTGATAGTTTCATTGGGTAGTTTGATTAGGAGAGTCACTCAAAAACTCATAGAATAAGAAACACACACACACAATCAAGCAAGAGAAAGAAGACACACAAGTTGGTACCCAGTTCGGCACAACCTTACCTACATCTGGGGGACAAAGCACGGAGAAACAATCCACTGAAAGAGGTGATAGAATAAAAGAGTACAACTCTCCCTTTCTCACTTAAGACAAAGAATACCCTCTTAAGATTGCCCGATGCCCACTATCCTCAACCCTCACTCAAGGGTTTCTCACTTGTGGCTCATCCTAAATCTTCAAGCAGGATATCTTATATAGACGCACCTACGTCTACTTGATCCTTCCTCTTTTAGAATTCTTCGTAGCTTCCTAACTTGGACACCTTCCAATGTTAGATGTTGCAACACCCAGTTACAACATTTCCCACCTCACTGAACATGACTGAGTTCTAGCTAGTTGCACCCGAATCTGTGACCTTCAATCTTTCAAGTTCCTTCAGTCCCGCCTCATAGCAGTTGACTCGACCCGAGCTCCTCCAACCTGCAGCTGCTTTCCTTTCTCACGTCACTTCAGCAGGTCTCCTCTCTCGGAGGGACGTGCCTACCAAGGCACACGCAACCATCTCACCGAAGATCTCCCGATCTTCTTTCCAAATTTGGACCAAGTTTGGTCTTCCCTAAATGATCTTCGTTTGACTCACGGAAATATTGTTACTAAACTTGATCTCATCTCATCCAAGTTTAGCTTTCAACTTCTTTCAAGCATGATCTCCAATCATCCATGCTTGGATCTTCAAATCTCTAATCATATCTTATGTAATCTTCAATCAATCTCCATACATGATTAGTCTCCTTGAATAGATCGGCCCATAATTAGCTCTTAGATCTTCCCTTCAAATTGTGTTACTAAATATGGTCTTGATAATCTCATTGGCTTGTCCTTTCCTAACTTAGTTTGTGTCTTCAAATAGCTTCACACCAAACTAAGCTCCATGCAATCTTCATGATGATCTTTTATTCTTGTCAATGACAGACTATGTCTCTCTTTCTTTAAGATAGATCTTTCCTAAAATGAGTTTTATCAAAGATGTGATTTATCATCCCGGATCTTACCAAAGATAGATAAACATACCTTAAATAAAACTTACCCTTCTTGAAGAGATCCATTTAACTTGAAGCATTTTCCAAAATTAATTGATCATCACATGAACCATTGAGAGAAAAATCACTAAACATAGTCTCCATCATGATCTTTTAACTCTTGTATCTTCTCATGCCATGACACCAAGTATTAGCCACATCATCAACCTAGTCACTCCTTTTTGCCAAGTCATCATCGCCACGTCATCTTCCTTTGCCATATCACCTCTTGGCTTGTCATATAATGCCAATCCATATCGTCAAACCTAACATATACCTTTTTTTTTAATGCCATATAGATAAGGCAACCAATCACCACCACAAATTAAACCATGCATAGTTTTAGAAGTTAATAAAGCACAATATGAGTCATTGATTCTTCCACTGATATTAAAAGTGTCTTCAAAAGCTACAATAGTGATGGGTATTGCAAGAACATCCCAAACCATCTTAGACAAAATACGATATTCAAATGTATTTGCCTTCTACCAATCCAAAGCAACAAATTTACTTGAATCTCCATCACAAATATAACACCCTTTTATAAGATTAGTATCTAAATTTGATTTTTGTAGGGTAATGGTTTCAACTTTTTTCACAAAGTCCAAAAATTTTGACCATCCCGCAAAAGAACTTTGGCCACTGACAATAGTTACACAACTAGTTCCAGTAATTGTTAAATTTTTAGTACTACTTTCACAACCAATGGATTAAAATTCAGCAACATACTCATTGTAGAGCTCATACAAATAATTCTTCATATAAAAAATGTAACTTTGTGCTTCTGATGGAGGATACATTTTAGGAAAATAAAATTCAATAACTCTCATTTTGCACATTGGATCTATAATAGCACCAATTGCCATCAACAAATTGCATTCATCCCAATACTTGTCAAAGTTGATTTTCGTGTTTGTAACCATATCAAAATTGAAATTATCTTGATACCTACTTTCTTGATATTTTTTTATCTAACAATACTTCTACACTATAAACTTCATTTAAAAACAATTTTTTAGTAGGATACTCACTTCCAGAAATGATATTGTGATGAAGCTGAAAACTTAAAGAATTTCACAAACCTTTGTGGCATTTTGCTAAACTTCATTGCTTAGACAACATTCATAGGTGAAATCATGATCCTTGTATCTTGGTAGCAACTCTCTAAATTGTAGTGCAGTAGATAGCATGTCATAAATCTAATTCCTCTTTGTTTTGCAATCAATAACAGGCTTTTTATAAATCAACTACAGTTGTTGTACAATCTCCAAAAACATGATTAGTCGTTTCTCATATTGTTTCATGTGGATTGCACTATCATGGGTGTCTTTGATGATGCTCTCAATCTCTTCAAATCCATATTGAACCATAATATTCAAGATATGAGCAGTGCAATGAACATGAAATATCTTTTGAACACAATACAACTTCTTATCTGTTGAAAAGGTATCCTTCAAATTTTTAATTGCAACATAAACCTTGGTAAAATTGTTAATCGAGATAGTGTAGACTTATTCTCAATTCCCACTCATTGCAACACCATCAGCAATGTCAATACAACGAAGAAGAGAAGGAAGATGCACAAAATTTAGAACACATTTTTGTAACTTCCTATTATTATCAAGAAAGTGTCCGGTTAGAATTATGTACTTTATGTTCTGAGGTAATGACAACCACATATCTGTTGTTAAACTAATATTATTAACATTCTTCAACAATGAAAACAATCTCTTTTTCTCATTCTCATACAATAACATGCAATCTTTTTTAGATGTGACACAAGAAAACTTTTCCCATTGAGATATTCCTCTTTGTTGCATCATGTTAAAACCTTCATCCTCCATGATGGAATATGGATGCTCATGTATAAGAATCCAATGGGTGATTGCTTCTTTCATTTTCATCATATCCAATTTCCCATCCATAATTGCCAATTTCATAATTGTGCTATCACATTCTTTCTCTGCTACTTGGAAGCTAATTGTTTGCTAATTATTCATATGACTCTTTTTTTCATCAAACAACTCTTCAAATGCCTTGAAAATTGTGTTGTACAACCTTTTGCAAGTATTGAAAGCTTAGTCTTGTAATGAACACACTCTACCTTTTTAGACCTATCACCAACAACATTTTTAAATTCTGCCTACACTGTTGATGTCTTTGCCCTATTCTTCCTTTAAAGTGCACATGCATTTTCTCTGTGTTCTAGCTCTCGTATTTCTTGTTGTTGTTATATTGGTGGTGGCATTGGTATTGGTATTGGGATAGCAATCTTCTTGTGGGACTAATTATGAAAATTGGAGAATTGGAGAAGTTACATCCACCGGAGAAATATCTTCAAAAAAAGTATTAATCAACATCAAGTGAATAACAAAAATGTAACCAATATTCATTCATTTAGCAAAATAATCACGCAAAAAATGTAACTAATTATCCATTAATTTTGAAAAATAGCATAAATGTTTAACAAAATGGCAAGTTTTGACAATTTAGCTATTCAACGAATTGCAAAATAGTGAAAATAGTCAACAACTTAGTAAATTAGACATGCAACAACTGTTAATACCCATTCATTATCGAACAGTGATTTAGAAAAAAAAAAATACAATAATTAACTAATAATAATTTAGCAAGATAGAACAAATGCACAAGATTTCAAACTATTAATTTAAATGATAAATAAAAGTATTACTTGTGGTGGTGGTGACTGCTTAGTTAGGAGGAGTGGTGGTGGTTGGTCAAGTAAATTGTGCCACGATTAAGAAGGGTGGTAGCAATGCAATTAGGAGGAATGGTGGTGGTGACACAAGTAAGGAGAGGTATGTTTAGGAGGAGGTGTGGGGCAGCTGTGAAGGCTATGAAAGCAAGGATTGATATATCAATGAACAACAATGGTGGCCCACAAGGGGTGGCACTATGTAAATAATGAAGCAAGTAATAATACCAATGGGCAACGTTAGTAGGGGTGATAGTGGAAACGGGTGAAGGTGAGGCAAGTAAAAGAAAGACAGTGGGCGGGGGATGGTAGAGGACAATGTCGTGGCTTCAGATGAAGGGGATGGCGCCTGTGGCTGTAGGTTTACTCACAAAAGGGATGGGGGTGGTTGTTGTTTGGTTTAGGTTTTTTATGCATATATATATATATATATATATATATATGTAATTTAAAAGAAGATAAATATTAGTGTATAAAAAATTATAATATAAATATATATATAAAAGCTTGTTAGGCTTGTGAACCTGTCTAGTTAAGTATTTAATTTATAGCTTGAGCTCGGCTCACAAATCTTCCAAATCAAATTCGAGCATTATTCGAGCTGATCTCGAGTAGGTTATAAGTAACTCTGCTGGCTTACACTCTTATAATTTCCTATCTATACTTTTGGTTATTGAATTTAAGCAAACTTCCAATCATTTATACAAACTTACATTTCAATGTTTAATAATAGCAATTGAAAACTTGTTATGTCCAATATATTTCCACTTATATTAAATATCTACTCACACCTTATCAAAAGCAAAAGCACATAAGAATATTTATTTGCAACTAATTCAAATAATATGGTACAAGTTTTTATTACCTTGCAACTATTCAAGGATGTTAAAATCCATATCTATATTGACATCCTTATTAAATTGGAAAATTGCGCTTAAATAGAATTGACAACCAACAATTATTTATGTATATGTATATGTTACCCACTTGTTACGAGAAGCATGCGCGTCGCAGGGGTCTCCCAGTGGGTTCACCCCACTCCTCTTCCAAAACTAATCGCAAGCAAGTGTATATGGTAGTTAATTAGGTCATTTAATTGAGGTGCAAGAGGTTTAAACATTAAAGAAAAGGTTCAACTCATCGGGTTGACTGGCTCAGGTGATCTGACGAGTTGATCTGTTATTCCTAACCGATAATAGAGGGATCAGTTACAGTGTGGGTTAATTATGAGTTGCTGACTCGATGAATTTGGCAGGGCCAAGCTAATTTATCAGCATTTGCCACCTAATTAGAATTGTCTGTCTCAGATATTATTATTCAATTGTGAGAGAGTCTATTTTGAAAGTTATGAAACTTGGGGACTTATAATGCATTTTTCATTAAAATTAATTATTCTCAAAATAATTAATTAAATAAATAAACCCTATTTTTATCAGCATTTGACCCCAAAAAAACCAAATACCAGAGAAAGAGAGAGATTTGAGGCAGTAATGGTTCCCGAGGTCGCCGCACAACCATCGGAGGGATCTCCGGCTCCGCCACCGGAATCCATGGCCGAAATCGGAGCTCCAGCCAGACCCGGCATCGGAGCCGGCTTGTTCTCATCCTGGACCTCCATTTGCCGCCGCTACCAGTACTACCTCGACAAATCCACACCCTTTGTTGGTCGCCGGTGGGCTGGCGCTGCCGTCCTCGCCCTCATATACTTCATTCGCGTACTCATCCTCCAGGGCTTCTACATCGTCACCTACGCC
Source organism: Dioscorea cayenensis subsp. rotundata (assembly GCF_009730915.1). Taxonomy (NCBI): domain Eukaryota; kingdom Viridiplantae; phylum Streptophyta; class Magnoliopsida; order Dioscoreales; family Dioscoreaceae; genus Dioscorea; species Dioscorea cayenensis. The sequence continues at coordinate 5,273,342 of NC_052473.1, forward strand.
CTCGCCATCTTCGTCCTCAACCTCCTCATCGGCTTCCTTTCCCCCCAGGTCGACCCCGAGACCCAGGCGCTTCTTGATGGCTCTGGCCCTGGGCTTCCCATCAAATCAACGGATGAGTTCCGCCCCTTCGTCCGCCGCCTCCCCGAGTTCAAGTTCTGGTGCGCCCCTCTTCTTCATCTGAGATAATTTTGGTTTTTTTGGAATTCAAGATCTGATCGTTTTATTTTGATGTTTTTGATCGTCAATTTCTTTTAGCATGGTGATATGCATGATTGTGGATCTTGGGTTTCTGGAACAAATGGGAGGCTTGCTTAGTTTGATTTTCTTGAATCTCTGTGATTGATTGCGAAATTAGGATGTAGACCTAGTTTGTTAAGTGTTTATTTTGCATGTCGAACAAGAATGGCGGAGAGATTGTTCTGTGAATCGTGGCTTGGTGATGGTGGTGATTTTTATTCAAGGTGGTGCCTTGCTTGGGCTTATTCTTTATAGTTTGAGCGTGCCCTTTTCATGCGTATATGCTTAGTGAACTGAGGCACTAGCAGTAAGCTTTGTTTCGTAGATTGATTCTTGTGTCGTTTCCTGGATGGGAAGTGATTGTGTAATTAAGCTGCACCGAAAGAGGAACAAGAACGGTGTCTTGTTTGGGTTTGTTGTTTATAGTTTGGGCATCTCTTTCTCATATGTACATGTTTAGCAAACTGAATCACTAGCAATAAGCTTTGTTACATGGATTGACTCCTGTTGTTTCCTGGGTGGAGAATAATAGAATTTAAAGTGTATAGAATGTGAATGGACCTAGTTTATGACTGTGAAATGGGACAGGAATAGAGGGGAGATTGTCTTCTCATGTGTGGTGCTGGTGATGGTGCTGTTTTTAATTGCTGCCTTGTTTAAGTTTGCTCTCTATAGTTTGAGCATCTTCTTTTCATATGTTCTCCTGTAGTTAACTGACTCACTAGCAATAAACTTTGTTTAGCAGATTGATTCTTGTGCTGTTTTCTGGATGGAAAATGATAATGGAGTTAAGATGCACTTGCTTTGATTGAGGTTTGTTCTAAATATTATAAGTCAGGAAATAGGAAGAAATGTGTAAAGTGGGAAAACTGATGATCTTTCTTTGTCATCTTTGCTTTATACTTTTATGCCTTGGTTGTATTATTACTCAATCATCTTTATGGTTTAACAATTTACTTATGACCATAGTCAACCTTATGGTTTAATGTGTTGCTTGGTTGCTGTAAGTGAATATTAAACAATTCCTATTTTGTGAGTCATTGTCCCATGTGCTTTTGCTGCCAGGGTAAAGACTTGATTTGTATTAAAAGACTAGACTGCCTCCCTAAATGACAAACCAAAGTTTCAAAAACTGTTGTTTGATTGAGTGCATCGGTAATTATCCCAAAAGGTAAAATCTGATTTGAGAAACTGCAAGTTAGGATCACATAGTTATTAATCAATTATACATGCTATCTAGTTTTTCATTGTGGACTTGCAATGTTAATATACTCCTATTGCAAGCAAGGTAGTTCTATTCCAAACACCACTCTTTTACTTTCTCTGTCTCTTATTGGCTGATGTATTCCTAAGTATAACCACTTTATGAATTGTTAATAAGCTATTTGATCAGTATATCCCCAGATCAATATTTCTTCTATTTTTGGTATAAGAGCAAGCTTGCTTGCTAGGATAGGCTTATAAGGCCACAGAGTAATGACCTCTCTTATTTAAGTGCTTGACAATTGAACCGAGCCTTTTCTAATGCATTAAGCAAGCTTACAAAAATGTGCTCTTTTGTTAGTTTAAGGACAGAGGTGTCTTGTACTGTCACTAATATTGCATACCAGGATATTCTCATTTAGCAAGTTCACTTGGTGCGAGGGGACCACTTTCGTTCAAGAACTCTTAAAAACAGACCCAGTTAGCAAGGCTCAAGGATGAGCCCAACATTCTCATATCCCAAAATTTTAAAGACTCCAGTGCCATTGTTTTGCTTTATGATTCATACAGTGCACCATAAGGTATATATTAGATGCTTCTTCTACTTGCAATTTTGAAATCCAGATGCTTCAAGTGGCTCTAGGAGGTTAATGTAATATTATAGAAGACATACTGAGGCATCTGGGAATGAGTATTACTTCCATTTGGTGAGTAGAATTTGACATAAGTCGAGACATCCAATACAGGCTTTGAGTACCTGTATGTGTGGTCTGCTTTTCACCAGCATATTTAAATTGGCTAAAGATTGTCAAAGTGGAGCTGGCATTATAGAATCATCGGCAGTAGCTCTCTTATGCCCTTAATATCAGTAGAACATGATTTGGGCAGTTATTGACATATTGAGTACCTGTGAAGAGTTGTTGAAGATTGTGTTTTGCAGTCATCATTGTTCATCATGATCCTAGTTCTCATGTGGGTGTCTTTGTTCATATGACTTCTCTTTTAAGCATCAACAATATTTCCACTAATGTTTGCAACCGTGCTGGTGGAGACAACCCCACCCCACCCACTCTTTTTTCCATATTGAATCCTTCTGTTGATATATTTTTCCTTATTATGGTTGACAATTTCCTGTCCTCTCATTTATCCTGTGGAGGTTGAGTCATCTTGCCTCTTCTTATCTATTGCTTTATTGAATCAATGTAAGCTTGACTAATTATGAATAATACCTGATTATGTGTCCTTGAGAAATACCCATCCTCTGCATTTAGGTTTTAGTTGGTATACTTTATTCTGGACTGCATTGCGCATAACACTTGTTGGTCCTGTCACTATGTTTCTTGTATTGCCTTAGCTTGTTCTGTCAATGAGATTTTCATTCTTCGTTTTATTGCAAATTTTACTCTTCATAAATTCCTACTACCCCAAGAAGAAGAATGATGTATCAATATCTCTTCATATGTGCCAGAATTTTTTTTCCATATCAAAATTTCAGGTTTGGGATTTCTCCTTAATGGTATTGAAACTAACATTTCTGGCTCAATGTTGTTTTGGTTTGAGCATCTAGTCAATGCCTTTTATCCAAGGGCAAAATTTGTTCCTCTGTGTACTTGTGTTTTTCAATTTGTATAATTTTTTTTATTTTATTTTAGCAGTACTTGCTTTCCAACCTCAGAAGGGGAAATTTGTTCTGCATGTGCTTGTGATTTTCATCTTGTCAACAAAGTCTATATTCAACAGTGCTTGTTGATCAATAATATAAGAAGGAAAAAGTATTCTTCCATGTACTTCTGTCTTCCAACTTCCCACCAAATTAGTATTTTAAGAAACTTATCTATAGTTTCATGATTTTAATTAGTTTGTTGCCCATTCCCTGGACTAGTTTGAATTATTGCCACTTTCCAGTTTGAGAAGTTTCTACTAACATGCTGGTTACTGGTGAAGTTATATTCTATTGCTTCCTATCTTGATGGATATCCCAGTACATCTTCTCTTTGGACCTTTTCAAGTTCATCCTAGTTATGAAATATATATATTTTTTTTTATTATTATTTTTTACATCTTCCTTCGCACTACATATGCAGTTCTTCATGTTATGTGTTATGCTTTATGGTTTTTTTCTTCTCCTTACTATTGAGTTTGTGTGACTTATTATTTCTTCACTTTGGAATCTTTTTTCATTTTGGACATTGCAGTTTAATTTGGTCATTATCAAGATATCACTTACCTTATTGCTGGCTTATGCTATAACTAGTTGCATTGATTCCAAATTGATCCATCCACTCTACTAAATATTTTGTTTCATGTATTTTGAATTGTTCAACATGGTAAGGTTGGTTTCCTTGGAACAAGCTTACAACATAGCAATCAAAGTTGGAATGCATACACAGTTTGAAAACTTGAAACTTCCAAATTTAATTAGTGCTGTATGTTATTTGTATGGTGCCCATCCTTTTCAAATTTCCATTATAATCTTGGACTTCAATTTGTTTAACTTTCATCAAAACTTTATGTTTTCTTTTTAATTTTGATCAACAAATTGCATCGAAGTTTAGATTACAAGTCAGAGCTGTTATAAAGACGTCTTATTCTGAAAGTGATCATAATCTGTTTTAATTTTCCACATGGATTGCAAGATCAAGTAAGTCTTTGCTCTCTGCAGGCATTCAATTGTAAAAGCTTTCTCTATTGCGTTTGTGATGACATTCTTCAGCGTCTTTGATGTGCCAGTGTTTTGGCCAATTTTGCTTTTCTACTGGATTGTGCTATTCACTGTCACAATGAAAAGGCAAATAATTCACATGATAAAATACAAATATGTCCCTTTTACATTCGGGAAACAGGTATGTCACAACCAAGCATTGCAGGTCATTGAACTTCTGTAATGACTGTTTCTAATAATTCACTTCGATCTCTGGACAGCGTTACACAGGGAAAAAGGTGCCTTCGGCCGATGATTTGGACCTTGCCAACTGACTTCCTTTGGAACAATCACTGCTATGCATTCATTCAGGTTTGCGCATACTTCTTAGTGATTGATCTGAAGAAAAGTCCGGGCTCGCAATTGTGAATGCACTTGCCCCATCCATTTTGTAACATAAAGTCACTGCTGATAGTTTGTTCTGTCCATTTCTTAGAGATACTGATATGTTGGGACTATTCATAGGGAAAATTATTTCAATGTATTTGTAAGATGTTTTTATCTTATGGAAATTCAAAAAGCAGTGTTTGTCTTAATGCAAATTGTTCATGCTCTTGTTGTACTGTTTCTATTAGAGTATGTTTGGTGTGGCCTCTGAGAATTTGGTTTATAGAAAAGAATTTTTTACAAGAGTTTGTTCATACTCTTTATCATGATTAATCTCACAGTAATCTGGTTTTCCAATTTTTAGATGATGAACCAAATTATCTCACATATGTTGTTGTCTTTGTTTGATTTGCAGTGTTGGGAAGAATATAGTAATAACTATATAATAATAATGTTTGATGAAGATATTTACATATTAAAAATAATAAAAATAATAAGCATGCAGAGAAATATGAAGAATATATAAAATGATTTAAAGCATAGATTAAGGTTATAACTTATAACATGATTGAAGTTAGAGTTGTAAACGAGCCGAGCCGAGCTTGGTTATGTTCAAGCTCGGCTTGTTACTATTTTGATCGAGCTCGAACCGAGTTTATTTCGAGTTTCATTAATGAGGCTCGGGGCTCGGCTCATTAAGAAAATTAAAGGTTCAGGCTCGGCTCGTAGATCGTTTAAGCTCAATAATTTTTTTAATTTTAATTTTTATATTAAATAAAATATCATTAAGGCTTGTTTAATGCAGGCTAGGCTCGGCTCGAGCTCGAGAATCATTTAAAGCTCAGCTTGATTTGAGTTCGGGAATCATTCAAAGCTCGGCTCGATTTAAGCTCGGGAATCATTTAAAGCTCGGCTAGGGTTCAAATTTGTCAAATGCCTCACTAAACAATAACAACAAAATGAATAAGGGTTACAATCATCGAGCTATCTATGCTCAATTGCTCATCTTTCAAATCTTGTAGTGAAACACTAAAACAATCAAGTCTAAAATTAGAAAAATAAAAAACCATCACATAAAGATTCAAGTCATACATAGCATAATTAGACATCAAAATAAACCATGTTCAAAATCAAACATTAATGAAGTTTTGGCATAATTCAAAATCAACATAATTATGTTTACAATTGCTCATATAAGAAGAGTTTCATTTTAGTGATAAATTCGTTGCTTCCATAGCTTGAAAATTCCTACAAAACAATAAACATAACACATATTTTACTTTTGTTAATATTAATTTTTTTAATTTTTAGGATTTCACCTTTTAACCCCTCAAAAATGAAAAAATTGCTTCTACTTTTTTTCCTATCCAAACTTACTTAGAAGCCCTTGCTCAATAATGAAATTATATTTAAAAAATAAAAATTTAAAATTTTCAATAATTTTGAAAAAAATTCATTAATTCATGGTTTTACCAGATCAGTGATCTCGTTTAAATAGAGTTTTAAAAAATTCTTCATAAATTATAAAATTAATTAAAAACGTTTTTTTTTATTTATGCTATCTTGCATCTCTTCAAAAAGTCTAGTTGAAAATAAAACTAGTTTGTAGTTTTTATAATATTATTATCATATATATGCTCGATAATAATACTATAAATAATTCTATTCATAAATTTTTGTAAATAAACATGTAAATGCATATGATACATTGATACTATAAATAAATCCCTTAATGATTTTTATAAATGTGCTATTAACGAGATGATAAACAAGTCCTTTAACGATTCTTATAAACAAGCTTTAATTGATACATTATACAAGTTCTTTAATAATTCATATAAACGAGTTTTTAACGATTCATATAAATGGGCTTTTAATGATTTATATAAATGAGCATATAAACGAGCTTTTAATGATTCATATAAATGAGTCTGCTCACGAGCCTTAACGAGCCGAGCTTGATGGTGTTCAGGCTCGGCTCATTAATTTTATGAATTTAATAATCGGGCTTGAGAATCGCTCATTCAACTTAACGAGCGAGCCGAGCCGAGCCCTTAACGAACCGAGCCTTCGAGCTTTTAACGAACGTATTGGCTCGTTTACAGCCCTAATTGAAGTAGGGCTTTTGTATATTTAGGGGTTTTGGCATTGTTGTCAATTCCTGTTTTTTGTTTTAAATTTCATATTTTGGAAACAAAACTAAGAAAACATGTTTGGCATCTTGTTTTTGTTTTAAAAAATTTTAGCAACAATCCTCATGTTTCCGAAAAAACAGAATACAAGATTTTTATGTTTTCAACTTTTTTGAAAACGTTTTCAAAACTCTTCCTCCCACTATGAAATTTTTCATCTTCTACTCTCTCTCTCTCTCTCTCTCTCTCTCTCTTTTTCCCTTTTTAATTTTCAATTCCTTTTATTTTTTATTTTTTATTTTTTTATCTTTTTTTAAATATCAATTTTTTTTACAAGTCCCTACTAATAATTTTAAAAAATATATATAAACATTTATTATTTGGACTTGATATTTTATAAATTAGTTATATATAGTATAAAAAATTATATTTTTATAATGTATTTATGAAAATTATTGTTTTACCCTTGATTTTTTAAAACTAGGATAAAACACTTAATATATATACCTTTATTTTTTTAAAAAATAGGATGATCCAATTTTAATATATATATATATATATATATATATATATATATATATATATAAATTTTTTAAAGGCAATCCCCAAATGGTACAATTTTTATGAGCTATTTTTTACCTATAAAATATCAGTCTATGTTATTAATTTTATTTAATAGTACAATCAAGTAAACTAATATAAAAAATTAAAGTTTTATAAAAAAAAATTAAAAATATAAATTTGAAAAAATTGATAAAAAAAACATCATAATATTATAATAAGTTTGTGCTAACCATATTTTGTTTTTATTTTTTAAAATATAACCGTTAGGGCCCGTTTGGTTCGCGGTAATGTAGAAAGATTATCACGTGTTACGTGGTAATCTGAAAATATTACCACATTTGGCATTGCACCGGTGGTAATGTGGATGGTAATATCACATTACCAATTTATAAATATTACCAAAAAAGTCAGAGGCGGAAGGAGGGGGGTCAAGGGGGTGCTCAAGCACCCCCTTGGCCCCGACCAATGTTATATCTATATGTATATATATATTTGAGAGGAATAGTTGGATCCACAGCACCCTCTCTCTTCTCACTTTCTCACTCTCTCTCTCTCTCTCTCTCTCTCTCTATATATATATATATATATGTTTATTAGTTTATATATATTCAGAGTAGTTGGATGCATTGATGCACCCCTCTCCCTATATATATATATATATATATATATATATATTCATAACTCATTAGATATTTATTTTCATTTTTCTAAAAATATTATTGTTTTTACAAATTAATACTAATAGTATAAAAAAATAATATTTAGAACAAAAATAAAATTTATTATTTAGATATTTTATAAATTAGTTTATATAATATAAAAATTCGTTTCTCAAAAAATTATTGTTTCGTCATCCATTTATTACAAATTAATTTATATATAAGAAAAAAAATTATATTTTTTAGAAAATTGCAAATATTTATTGGTTGAAACCGTGGTTTTTATTAGTTTAGGGTATAACCTATAAAATATATATTTTAAAAAAATATTTATAAATATATATATAGAAAAAAAATTTATTATTTTGCCCCTTAATTTTTTTATTTTGTTTTGGATAAAAAAATTGTAAATGTATTTTTTTTTTTTTTAAAAAAAAATCTAAAATATTTATAATTTTTAAATGAGCACCCCCTTCTTTGTTCTTCTAGTTCCGCCACTGAAGAAAGTGGTAATCCTATTACCACCAAATTTGATGTCTATCTTGAATTACCATGGTAATCTTATAACTTTTTATATTTTAACAAATTGATTACCATGACAACCAAACACGGTAATGAACTATTCCTAATAATAAGAGTTCCCAACAAAATATGGTTATATTAAACTACCATAATATTCCCAACCATATAAGATTCCCACTCACATTACTATGGTAATCTCATTACGTAGTAATATATCATTATCACGAACCAAACGACCCCTTAGTGTATCCAAACATGTTTTTGTTTTCAAAAAATTAAAAATAAAACAAAAACAAGAACAAAACAAAAAAAAAAAACAGAAACGATGCCAAACAACCTTTTGCAATATGGACCTTCATAGTCTTTCAAATTCAAATGACTCAAGATTCTCCATATCTAAAAGTAGATTTTTGTTGTGGCTTGAATTTGAAATTCAAATTAGATTTTGTGGTTCATAAAATTCTACATTATTTTCATGGGTTTTTATGGTTTATCAAAGCCTAAATTGGTTTTTGTATTCCCACAAATCTAAATTGGACTTTGATGTGGAGTAAAACCGGACTTTCGGACTTCATATTTATTTGAGTTTCAAATTGAGTTATTATAGTCCTTTAAATTCAAATTGGACTCTACACTCCATAAAATTAAAAAATAACTTTCACAATCTGTCAAACTCTAAATTAGATCTTCGTCTCCCCCTTAAAACCAAATTAGTATTTTAAAGTTCTCCAAGCAAAAAACCAAACTTTTGTGGTCTCTCAAATTAGGTCCCCATAGTTGTTTTACATTCAAACTAGATTTTTTGTGATCCATTAAATTCAAAATCAAATATTCAAAGTCTATCAAATTCTAAATCTAACTTTCACAGAGATAATTATAATTAATAGCTTGTTTTTTATGGAAGTTGTGATTTCATAAATCCTGGAATAATAATAATAATAATAATAATAATAATAATAATAATAATAATAATAATAATTTGTGAGGAAAAATTGTATTTATTGATTTTTTTCTAAATTGAAGCCAATATTCATATTTTATTTTCGTATTTTTATCTTAAAAAAGTAATGTTAATTGGCAAAGGATATATATATATATGATTATTTTATTTTATTTTTATTGTGTTAACAATTAACATGACAACTAGAGCCATTTTTTAAAGTTTAAATAATTTATGAGATGTTGACATTGCTTCCATGTCATTCCTATAAATAAAAAACAAATAAAATAAAAATATCAACAGATTTAGATAATTCAAAACATATATGATAAATAAATAAAAACCAAATAAATCAGATATAGCGAAAATGACATTTTCCTTCATCATGGTAGAAAATGTCCCACTAATTAAACTGAATGTACCATTTTGCCCCTGAAGATCATGTTGTTTACTTCCGATTAGCATGAAAATGCTTGCCATCTACAAACTTTCAAAAGTCAACCAGACAAAGTCTTCAAATCAAATTGTAACATCTTTCCTTCACGATATATGTAGTTTTATTTGCAGAAAAGTCCAGATTATATGAATATTTATTTGCCTTTTTCAACACACGTTTTGGAAGAGTGATTAACATTGGACTACTTGCTGAAATTACTTAAAACACCCTCAGTAAAATTTAAATTATTATTGGATTAAATGTCAAAGTCTTCTGCAAATTGAAATGTGTTTATTTTATTTTATTTTATTTTATTTTGGTGAAATTACTTAAAATCCCTTCTACAACTTTATATTACTTATTTACTTTTGAAGTAAATCATGTTTTAACAATGTCACCAAAAAAAATTATAAATTTAAACAATTTTTTTGTGGGGTCGAACTTTGAATTTTCAAGATTTTTTTTTTAATAAAATTTAATATCATACATCTTGACAAGTTATTATGAAATAACAAAAATAGATATAGCACATAGAAATTTGAAAAATGCTGATAAGACAAATTCAGATTTTTTTTTTTTTATTTTATTTTTTTACAATAGGTGGTAAGGTTTTGTAAAAAATTAATAGATACAAAAATACACTAATTATAGTGATTTATCAATTTAAGCTAATCTACATAAAAGACTGGGATTTTTGGACTTCACTTTGATATATAGACTCCACTATATAAAATCTCTAAGTCTATCACTATTTATCAATTCCTGTGAACTTATTAATATAATTAGGCGTCACATAAGACAATAAAAATCTGTCATGTGCACGCACATAAAATTTATAAAAACCATACTAAGCTAATAAATATTCCACCGTATGACTTTGAAAAAAAAAAAAATACGACTCCTACATAAGACCCACCTGTTTGAATGGTACCTATAATAATTAGTACCTAGGTCCTGAATAATGGGTAAACAACTGCTACAATACCATGAGCAATGTGCGTATGGTTTTGAGCAATAGATCTTTACACAGTTACACTTATTATCCACTTCCATGTGACAATCCTTTATGGGATGCAATTGTTGTCTTTCAAATTTTTTACATACCCCCTTCATTTCATTTTAACGGTCCCATTAATTTTTTTTTTTTTCAAATTATTTATCACCTTTAAAAAAATTTTAAGAATTAAATTTATTTTTTCAAATTTTATAGTTCTCCTCATTAAAAAAAAATATATGTATAAGAGTAAATAATTTTGTTAAAAGTAAAAAATATCTTATTATAATTTTTTTTAATTTTAAAAATTTTAATGACAGTCTTAATTTATGCAAACCTAAAATGTAACCGTATCATACCAAGAGAGCAACTGAAAAAAAAAATCTTGTTGACTCATGGGCATAAAAGTAATTTTAACTTTGTGAAATCACATTGCAAAGGCCCAAAAGCGTCCCAGATTCAGCGCCGTAACAGGCCTCGAGATCAGCATTATCAAGTCATAGGACACATCTCAGCCGTTGATTGACGTTGAAACCGCGTTCGCAGCAACTCCGAGACGAAGTTTTCTATAAAGAGATCTCTCCTTTTCTCCGTCGTCGTCTCCGATTTGCATCGACGCCGAGCTCCATTTCTCGATCATGGCGATGGTTTCTGGAATTCAAGGCCAGCTTCTCGATGTCACAGGTCGGTGGTACCTTGTTTTCTCTTGTCGTTGTCTTCTCTTTGCGTCTGGTTCTTTGTTGATCTCAAGGTGTTTGGTTAAATGTCGCAGTGGTGAGATGCAGCAAGCTCAAGGATACGGAGTGGATTTCCCGGCAGGATCCCTACGTTTGCCTTGAGTATGCCAGCACGAAGTTCCGCACGCGCACTTGCACGGGTACTCTCTCTTTGCGTTCGATGGATGGATCGATCTTTGCTTTCTTTGGTTTTGATTTGAGTTTTGATTTTGGGGTTTGGTGTTAGATGGAGGAAAAAACCCTGTTTTTCAGGAGAAAATCAACATTCCCTTGATTGAAGGGCTCCGCGAGATCACGGTCACTGTTTGGAATAGCAATACTATCACCTTCGATGATTTCATTGGAACTGGCAGGTTTGGAATCGATTTAGGGTTTTGATTGGTTTGAAATTTTGTAAGAAAAAAGATCACAACTTTGAAAAAATGTTGGTGTTTTTGATGGTGTGGATTTAGGATTCAATTGCAGAAGGTCCTCTCACAAGGTTACGATGATTCGTCTTGGCCTCTTCAGTCCAAGTCTGGCAAGTATGGCTTCAATTCAATCCTATCCTCTATAAATTTAGAATTTTGATCATCTCTCCATTGAAATTCTCAGCCATTGTTCTTGTTTTGCAGGTTTGCTGGAGAAGTAACAGTGATCATGCATTTCGCCAACGCAAAGGTATTGTTTTGACTGGGTCTAATGCCTGTCAAGTGTTTGATTTAATGCTTCAACTACTTTGTTAATTGCTTGAAGTAATGTCTTACCAGATTTGCAATGCTTGATTGATTGTTTGTAGAAAGGGGATAAGGCATCATTAGCAGGACACGCACTAACTCACCCAACTCACATGCCCACTGCACCACCGGTAGCCTCGTATGCTCCTCCTCCTTCGTCATATGCTCCTGCATATCCCTCTTCAGTGCCGCCAGGGCCTTCCGCTGGTTATCCTCCACCTTATGGGGCTTACCCTTCACAACCTCCTATGCCATACTCGGCAGGGTACCCTCCTGCCTCATATCCTGCAACATCCTATGCTCCGCCACCAATGCCACAAGCGTATCCTCCTCAAACATACCCGCCTGCTGCCTATCCTCCACAGCCATACCCGCCTCCCCCGCATGCTCAGCCTTACTACCCACCAGGTGATAAGACACATTCTTTCTTATACTTAACAATATCAACTTGTAGATTGTATGTGAACTATGTTAAAGTTGCAACTATATCTAGTCATTGATTGTATATGAACTATGTTAAGTTTGCAAACTATGTCTATTCCTGGACTGAATGTGAACTAGGTTAAGGTTATAAACTATGCCTATTTGTGTTGATTAAATGTGAACCCTGTTAAGGTTGCATACTATGTGTATTCATGGATTGAATGTGACTTAGGGTTAAGGTTACAAACTATATCTATTCGTGGATTGAATGTGAATTAGATTTAAGGTTACAAAATATGTTTATTCATGTAGATTGAATGTGAGGTTAAGGTTACAAAATATGCTTATTCGTGTGCTGATTGAATGTGAACTAGGTTAAGATTAGGAATTATATCTCCTCAAACTGAACGTGAACTAGGTTAAAATGTTACAGAGTATATCTACTCATCAATTGAATGTGAATTAGGTTAAGGTTGCAAACTATAGTAGATGCCAATTTAATTCACAGCACTGCAATCTAGTATACAACTATAGTCACTAGACAAGAGATGTGAATTTGTGCATGAGCATCACTAGGAAATGGTTTTTATGTGCAGGGTCTTATCCAGGGTCCTACCCACCTTACTGAAGAGGATAGCTTCAATTGTTACAAGCGTTTTGGGATCTCTCTAATGTAAGGAGATAACCATGACTATATAAAATAACAATCTAATGTAACACATTAATCTCATAGAATAAAGATATAAATTTATATAAATTTCTCTTATGCACAGGGTCATGGGCACCATGATGAAGACTGTAGCTGCAATGGTTTTTCCAGTGTGCTCTTGTACAGGGCACAATCTCATGGAGATTAAAATGTGTAACAATGAGCTTAATGCCAACTTCTGTGTAGATGTTCTGTTTCGAATTTAGTGAAACTTCCAACATTTGGCTTCAAGTTTGTAAATTTGGCTCCAATGTAGTGTTGTATTATTTTGGTCTTTGGCCTTTTTTAATTTTCATATTTGCTTTTTGAGATTATTTAGGTTTCAGAATTCTTGTAATTACAGGAAGGATCTCTTTGCTGCAATTTCCCAAAAGATCTAAACCATACAGCGTGATATTTATTCACAAATAATATGATCGCCTTCAATTTGTCAATAGAGTTTTGATAGTCGAACAATGCACATATATATATACACACACATCACCTATTAAGCAACTTCCTCAAAATAAAAACAAAGAAACTCCAAATAGCAACCAAACACAACCACAACCTTGACCCTCCCCATTCCTCCTCTTGTATTTCCACATCCCTCTCTCCTTGTATCTCCTCATTATCCACCTTCTCATCATCCCTCTCATCAATCCCCACATAATCAATGGACATCCTTCTCCTCTCCCCTCTCAATTCCTCCACTCCCTTCCTTGTAACCATAGCACACTTCCTTATCTCAAGCTTCTCAAGTTTAGGACACCCCTTTCCAATGGCCTCCAATAACACATCACTTATAGGACACCCTCTTATAAATAACCACCTCAAAACCAAACACTTTTCCAAAACACACATCATCTCTCCATCTCCAATTCTTTTCCCTCCATTTATCAAAAGACTCTCCAAACTACAACAACTCTGAGCCACAAGCACCAAACTCCTCCCTGTCACTGCAATTCTAGCCAACGCCAAAAGCTTAAGGTTCACACACTTCCTAGCAATGGCAATCACACTCTTCTCCCCCACTTTCTTCAACTTACGTATACCTATCTCCTTAAGCTTCTTGCACTTTTCAATCACCGATATAACCCCTTCGTCGGTACACCGGTGAGTATCGGCTAACCAAAGTGTTTCTAGATTCAGCTGCATTGATAGTGCTCTTAAACCTTTATCACTCACATCAATGGCTTCAAGAAGCATGTCCATGATTTTAGTTGCATGCATGGATGCTTCTTCTAAGTGTTTGTCCCAAGTCCCAGAACAGTTGATGATTCTTAAGCTTTGTAGGTTTTGTGATTGAGAAATGAGAGGGAGGAGTGCCCGACCACCATATAAATACCTTAAGCTAATAATTTTAAGAGATTTGGAGCCATTGATTGTGGAAGAGAACCTTGAGAATTTGCTAAGTGAGAGGTCTTGAAGAAGAGTGCAATGTTGGATGATGGAATTGATGCCTTGAGGTCCAAAGTTGCATGAATGGAAGGAGATACGTTTGAGTTTAGGGCAGTGTTTTGAGATGGTTTGAATACCGGCGTCGGTGATGAGGTGGCAGCTGCGGAGTTCTAAATCGGAGAGCAAAGAGCAATGAAGGGCGACCAGGGCAATTCCTATAAAACATAATCTATAATCTTTTAAGTAGGATTTAATTTACATGGTCTACATAAAATACTTAATTCTAACAAGCTTTACCATCATCGCCAATGCTAAGACATTGGGAAGAGCGGTTGAAATGGAGAGAGAGCTTGGTGACGGAGTCGAAGCGGGAGAAGATGGACGAGGCTGTGTCGCGGAGAGTGGCTAAGCCGGAGATTGAGAGAGTATATCGAGATTGGCGATCAATGGTGTACCAACGGCGGGAGACGATCGAAGAGTTGTTTCGGTCTTTGGTAGTTAAGAGTTGGAAAATGAGGGTGAGGCATTCGTCGGGGAGACGAAGAGTGTGGTCTTGGAAGGAGAGTTGGGGCCGGAGAAAGGAGAAGGTGTTGAGGAGGGAGGAGGACATGAAGGAGGGAATGAGAGGGAAGGAATTGAATGGTGGAGGTGTGGTCTCCCTCTTCTTCTTCTCGTTCCTCTCCTCTTGTTGTTGTTTTGGATGTTGCCATTTTTGGTATTTGTGTTGTGAGAGTGCATGTAGATTTGAGGTGGTTTTTAGGGTGGAATGTGAAGGGGATGGAGGGTTGGGAAAAAAAGTATGGTGTGGTTATTTTTGGAGGGAAAGGTTGGTCGGTTGGTTGGTTTGTTTATTTATTTATTATTGGATTTAGATTTTATTATTGTGTTGTGACTTGTAAGTGAGGTTATTTTAGAAGAATGAAATAATTAAATAAATATATATATAATTAATATCTAACAATACTTAGAGGCATATAATATAAATGTGGATTAATTTCTTGGCCTATCTCCAGAGTTATAAACATTTGTCTTAAAAATAGTGAATCAAAAATCAAATTTTATATAACAAAATTTTCATTATAACTTTTCCTCAAGAAGCCATTTGACTCAACTAATATTAAAAATATGATTTCCAAATTATAGTGATAGGAATATGTGCAATTTTTGTTTAGTTGATAAGACAGTAATTATGTGCTCAAAATTTAACATTATAATATTTGATTAGCTTGGAATCTTTTAGTTAAAAATACCTTTATCTACGTACTAATTATATCAAAATTAATAATATTTTGAAATAAATATCAAAATTGTTTAATAATATTATTATTATAAAATAAAATATAGTTAATATTCATTAATATTAATTAAGTCAAACCCACTCTTTTTTGAATTTTTAGAAAGTAGATACGTTTTTAGATTTTATTGAATTTTAAGAATATAATGGAAAAAATTCATATTCTGCGAGATTATCACATATTGAATTGATAATCACATTCCCGGTAATATTGACTAAATTATCACACTGAAAATATAATATTATCATTTTATATAACCAAATAAGATAATATGAAAATTACCTAATCCACATTCTAGGGTGTTATATAATTACTGTCTTATATAACAAAATTTTCATTATAACTTTTCCTCAAAAAGCCATTTGACTCCACTAATATTAAAAATATGATTTCCAAATTATAGTGATAGGAATATGTGCAATTTTTGTTTAGTTGATAAGACAGTAATTATGTGCTCAAAATTTAACATTATAATATTTGATTAGTTTGGAATCTTTTAGTTAAAAATACCTTTATCTACGTACTAATTATATCAAAATTAATAATGTTTTGAAATGAAATATCAAAATTGTTTAATAATATTATTATTATAAAATAAAATATAGTTAATATTCATTAATATTAATTAAGTCAAACCTACTCTTTTTGAAATTTTAGAAAGTAGATACGTTTTTAGATTTTATTGAATTTCAAGAATATAATGGAAAAAATTCTTATTCTGTGAGATTATCACATATTGAATTGATAATCACATTCCCGGTAATATTGACTAAATTATCACTGAAAATACCATTTTATATAACCAAATAAGATAATATAAAATTACCTAATCTTGATATATTTCTGCCTTAGGTATTTCACTTATTTGTGTCATTAAAGTTTAGAGTTGCATTAGCAAACTTTGTTGCCTTCATGTCATTCTATCATTAGCTGGCTTAACTATAAATTTACTTGCCTTTGTCTCTGAGATCTTGGTTTTCATATACCCGAAACTTTAAATAGTTTTTTAATTGTTTAAATAACTTTATTTATTTATTTATTTGATTACAACGTTATAATAGGACCGAAAACTTTACTCTTTCTCAATTTTACATGCATTTCCAAATAACCCAATTGTTCTTTTTCAAATAAACAGTTTTTTCTTTTATCGGGAAAAACTGTTTATGAAAGCTTAACACGTAACATGGAACTTTCCTACTTTAATATATATAGATATAGATATATATTGTTTTTTAAAAAAAAAATTTCTTTCTTTTGCGTGTTCATCCCTGTTTTTTTTATAAAATTAAATAATTAAAAAAAAATCAGAAAACCTTATTAGGGTTTCATGAAGTCCATAATCTCACTGACCAATATAAGGTAATTAATTTGCTTGATAACAATGTTGGATATCCGGCGATGGTGAGTTCGAAAAGCATCAACCTCGGGTTCAAATGGTGGTCATCCTGTGAATAGTGTTTTTGGTGGGTTAACATAGACAAGTCAATTTATCACCTTAACTAATGTAGTGAAAGTAAGTAAATATTTCGGCCTCTCACTTGATAAAAAAAGAGTTATTAATTTTCTAACGTATAGGTGGCTAATCGTATATGGGGGTAAAATTTTTTTATAAGGCATCAAAGTATGGTCTTTTTATTTTGGAGTCCAAACTTCAATTTGATTCAAAATGATTGCCCAACATCAATTTTGTTTTATAAGCCGATTATTCGATAAATTTTGGCCTATTTTTAATAATGTGATGCCAGAAATTCTCTGTCAACATGTGAGATAAAATTGTTAGATGAGTAGACAGCGTGTCATATATATAATAATATAGAATTTTTGTCATATATATCATCAAAAATAGATTGGGATCAGGTGACCACTCGATGAAACAAGATTGAGACTGAGTAACTATTTTAATTCAAATTGAAGTTAAAACCTCAAAATGTAAAATGGTCATAGTTTGGTGCTATATAAAAAAATTTACTCTTGTACATGATAATGATCTTGACAATGTTTATTGTGATGATGATGTCGAGGATAGTCCATGTTGATGGCATCTACAGCGCGCACGATCTACATTGTGTGATGTTTCTCGTGATGAAGGCTGTGGATGATCAACCTTTTCTCTTGTTTTCATTACTAATATGTCTTTTCTCTCAAGGCTTTGTTTTCTCTTTTAAAAGCTTTTGTGGATTTAAGTTTAAACAAACTTAATATGGTTATGGTCCAAATGATAAGAGTTGTTAAACTCCTTTTCAATGTATAGTTCATGAGATGTAAGTGGTCGTGCTATTAAACTTCTTTTTAATGTATACTTGAAATATGAGCTATTAAATTTTTTTTTAATGTATAATTGAAATATGAGTTATTAAACTCCTTTTTAATGTATAGTTGAAACATAAATGATTGTGTATGCATTCTGATTTATTTACATTAGTAAATAAAAACTTAATGAAGTATCAAATTTAAGATAATAATTTTTTTATTTGTAAATTTTAAATGAATCCAATATTTCAAATCTGGAATCATGATAATTTTTTTAAAAAAAGAATTGTTAACAAACCCAAATCTATATATGTGTGTATGTTTTTTTTTTTAATCTCATTTCATGGCCATTCAATTATACACGCACTGAGGTATTGTCATGGATTTTGGGTTTTTTTTTTAGATTTTTTATAATTTTAATTTGATTGATTTTTTTTTTTATTTACTCAATCCCTGTGAAGTATCACGAGTGAGGCGCATGATTAGAAAATCAATTTTTGGTTTTATGTATCTCTTTAATTGTTGCACTTTATCACATTTTATTAAAAAAACATTAATTTATAAAAATACTGTTGTTGCTATTGTCCTATTACATTATCTCAGCGTTATTTTTAAAATAAATATAAATGATGGTAAATTTTCAAATAAATAATTATAATGTGATCAATATAAAATTAAAACAAAAGCACTTCAGAAAAATTAATGAAGTATTGATAATTTAAAAAATATATAAATTAATTGATTCTGACTAATAGAAAAAATTCAGAAGTTAATAAATAATTCATCTAATAATTAATATCAATAATATCTTTTTCCCCAAAAAAAAATAAAAACCAACCATTAAACTCGAAACCAATCTAACCCAATTTGTTGTACTCAAAACCCAACACATACTAATAAATAGCAAAGCATCCCTACGGCCACCTTATTCCACTGTGCCAAAAATACCAGATATGTATATATATATGTATGTGTGTGCGCGCGCGTGTGTGCGCTCATATTTGGTGTTTAACACATCTGATTTTTTTGATACGGGTGATAACAAAAGATGTGACATAGATTTTCAAATGTTTTAAGTTTAAGTCCTGTCATATGTATTTGGTGATGATGGATCTCAATATTGGTATAGGTTAAAAATTTAAAATCCTACATTGTTAAGTGAAGACACACAGATTGGATGATCGATTCCCAACTTGTATGCATGTTCCTGATTAACTGTACATGCCATTTTTATAAAAAAAAATTTATAAATTTTAAATTAATCTAAGACTAGAGTACTGAAAGTCTTATTAAAAATATATATTTCCTTTATAAATATTTTTTATATACATAAAAATTCATAATTGAAACGACTTATTTAAAGATCATAGCCTTCGACTCCAGAACCAACCCCATTAATTTTATATATATATATATATATATATTATGAATATTTATTAAATTGGGTATAATTATTATTTCAGCATTTATATAAAAAAAAATAGAAACCAAAACATATCTTGAACCACCCTTATCTTATCCCATTAGTCTAAAAGCACCCTGATTGCTTAAATTAAGAGCATAACCTACTACTACTACTACTACTATTATTATTATTATTATTATTATTATTATTATTATTATTATTATTATTATTATTAAGAAAGGGAAAACTTCAACAGTAATGGTTGGCATGTCATCTCCAACTATTTTATCATACATGATAAAAGAGTCCAACAAGATTGCACTAACTTATTTTAATGAATTCTCTTTTAATGACTGCTGAGAAATTTCTTGGTTTCAAGTTATGCATTCCTATGCATGCATGAATGATAGGTGGTGAGATAGATACAAAAGATTTGATAAAGAAGCCAACATGGCTTGTGGTCATCTCTCTCATCTTATTTTAATAAATATATTTTATAAAAAAATAATTTAATAGGACAAAATTAGTTTAATATATCTCAATTATTAAATTATAAAAAAATTGAAATAAAAAGGAAGGTGAGAAGTAAGTTCTTTTTTTAAAATTATTTGTGAGGAATTTTTTTAATAACATAGTATATATTAGCATTGTGCACATGGTTTTCATGTATACTATTTTTTTAAGATCCCATAAACTCCCTCACATATTTTCAACTACCTAAAACTTTTTTCTTCCCATGACCAGGACAATGACTCTTCATAGTGACCAGGACACTTGCAGCAATGACAGATGATAGATGATTTAGAAGAGGTCAATGAAGCAAGAGTTGGTTGCACATAAGAGTCGAATGGTACTCAAGAGGAGCATGAAGAGGTCACAGCGAGAACTGTGTCTGAAGAGATAAGTCGTGGAGATAATGTGCTGAGACGAGTCTCCTCAGCAATAACACTATGAATGTCATCGTCAAATGAGGGAAGAGGGTTCCGATTGAGTAGTTGGCTGCGAACATCCTCAAAATAAGGTCGAAGATGCATTAAAATTCAAAGGTGCGGTGTGTTTGACTAGACTGAGTACGAGTTTGGCAACATTTGCATGTCAAGCAAGTAGATTTTTCTAAAGAATCAATCTGACGCCACAAGGATCGCAGGTCATTGACATACTCTATGACTGAACGTCCACGTTGTTGTATGTGAGTAGATCCTGCAAAATGGCATTCTGACGAGTAGAGCTGGAATGCTCAAACATACGACCCAAGTGTTCCCAAATTGCATGAGCAGTGGAAAAATGTCCAATTTCCATATGGACATCAATCTCACAAGACTGACTGATAATGGTCATGGTATAGTGATCAGCAAGTGTCCATAATGCATCAGATGTGGATGGTTGTGGAGAGGTGCCGTCGACATGGCTAAGAAGATCCATACCAAGTAAAACAGTACGAACAGTAGTAAACCATTGCCGATAATTAGAACCGTTTAATTTGATATCAACTGGAGCTAGGAAATGTGGATAAGAGGATGCCATTTTTTTAACTAGTAAAAGAAATAAAGTTGGAAATAAAGTGAAAAAGCCAAGATGGGGACTTGGGATGCTGGAAAAAGATGGATGGGATTTTTTTTTAATATGTATATATAAATATGTAATATAAAAAGCCAAGATGGTGACTTGGGATTTTGGAAAGAGGCGGATGGGATTTTTTTTTCTTTTTTCTTAAGATATATATATATATATATAATATAACTATTAAAATAAAGTGCAAATCTAAGATAAAGGGAAAATGCCAAATTTTGGGACTTGGAAAGGATAAAAAGGATGGATGAGATGGAAAAGAGATGGGTGGTCGGCTAGGGAAAAAAAAATTGGATTTGGGGACTTGGGATGGGCTGTCGGCTGGTAAAAGAGAGAAATGACAGAGAGGAGCTCGCCAGCGCCTGTGAGAAGAGAGGAGCTCATCGGCGAGAGGAGAAGAAGAGGAACTCTTTTTCAAAAAGAGATGGAGAGGAGCTTGTCAGTTGAGAGAAGCCCGTCGGTAAAAAGATCGACTGCGAGCGGAGTTCAGTGGATAAGGCACGCAAAGCTCCTCGGCAGCAGGCACAGATGTTGTGGGCTGGTACGAGATCCGGGAACTGGCGTGGCATACACAAGGTTGCGAGTTTACAAAGCGAAACGGATGTGGCAAGGCTCGTCGAAGGTTGTAAAGCGAGCACAGAGGTGGCAAGGCTCGGATAGAGCCTTGTGAAGAGCTAACAAAGTACGCCGGATCGAGGGAGTGCAGATTTCTGGATGGAATACGTTCACAGCGACGTCATAGACCAAACCGAACAATATTCCGGCGATCGAGCGGCATCTATTACCATGATAGATACATGATGAAAGAAAAGAATGAATGCAATTCGCTGGGGCAAACCAGCCCATATAAATACAATAATGGTGTATAGTTGAGTATGTATATACGTATAAATATAATATACATGTATAAGTACTCTAACACACCCCCTAAAACTCACAGTGGGCCATGAACCGAGAGTTTGTCAACTAGAAACTGAAACCGAGAGATAGTATGAGCCTTTGTGAAAAGATCAGCAATCTACTGCGTTGAGGCGACATAAGGAACAAGAATACTACCAGCTAGATAATGATGATGAACGAAGTAAAGGGCGACATCAAGATGCTTCGTACACTCATGAAATACAGGATTGGCAGCGATTTTAATGGCACTCTGGTTATCACAGTATATGGGAGTAGGGGCAGAGATAGAGACACCAAAGTCTATCAAAATCTGATACAACCAAAGAATCTCCTTAGCAGTAGAGGATCTAGCTCTATACTCAGCCTCAGTAGTGGAAAGAGAAACAGTAGATTGTTTCTTGCTTTTCTAAGAGATAAAAGAATCTCCAAGGAAAATGCAGAAACCAAGAGTAGATCGTCGATCAGATGCATCACCTACCCAATTAGCATCACAATAGGCGCGTAACTCAAGAAAAGATGTGGCAGAGAAAAGTAAAGAGCGAGATATAGTGCCACGAAGATAACGAAGAACTCATAAGAGGCCAGCATAATGAGTAGAGCGAGGAGCACTCACAAACTGACTAAGAACACGAACAACATAGGCAATTTTAGGCCTAGTGATGGTCAGATTGACGAGAGCGCCAACAAGTACACGATAGCGAGTGGGATCAGGCAGAAGCTCACCATCAGAAAAGGAGAGTTGGTGATGCATCTCAATAAGAGTAGAGGTAGTGCGAAGATCAATGATACCAGCTCGTCGAAAAATGTCAAAAATGTACTTCTATTGAAACACCAAGTAACCTCAACAAGAATAATCAGCCTCAAGACCCAGAAAGTAACGAAGAGTGCCAAGGTCTTTAATCTGAAACGGTGTGTGTAACCGATGTTTCGAAGAAATAATAGTATCAACATCATCACCAGTAATAACCATATCATCAACATAGAGAAGAATAATAGTGAGGCCTCGAGGATTCTGCCGAGTAAATAGAGCATAATCACGAGAGCTCTCTGTAAAACCAAGAGTAACACCAAATGGAAACAGAACAAGATCCCATGCATGCATGCAGTGAAGAGCATCAAGTTCCTCTATCATAACCTGTTACCACTGGGAATGTTTCACCGTCTCACAATAAGAATGCGGCTCAGAATGAGAGTGAATAGCAGCAAGAAAAGCCTAGAAATAGGGAGAGTAGGTAGAGGAGAGAGAAAGTGCGTACCGAGTAGGAAGACAGCGAGTACGGTCTGGATAACGACGGGGGATAGTAGGAGCATCTTCAGGAGAGGGTGGATCGGCGGAGAGAGAAGGCAAATCACCAGATCCATCAATGCACCCAGAGGAAGGTGAAGGAAGAATAAAGCAAATGTCTGTTTGGACGTCAGGATAAGGCATAGAAGTGGTAGTAGTAGAAGAACTCGGAAGAACTACGGAGGGTAAAGAAGAAGATGCACTAGCGGAAGACTGAAGAAAGAAAAGATTTGGGAGGGAGGAAGAGAAGTAAGGAGTATCTTCAAGAAAGGTGACGTGACGGGTAATATAAAGACGATGAGAACAAGGATCATAGCAACGATAGCCCTTGTGTTCAGAGTTATAGCCGAGAAAAGTGCATATAGCAGAACGGGGAGAAAGTTCAGTTTGCTCGATGAGAGACAAAAGAATGAGTCATGTGCAACCGAAAGTGCGAAGATGACCATAAGAAGGAGGAAGTTAGTAAATACGTTCATAAGGTGTGATGCCAGAGAGAGCGGAGGTAGGAGTACGATTGATGAGATAGACAGAGGTAAGGATGTCCTCAGCCCAAAAGGATTGAGGGATAGAAGATGAAAAATAAAGTGCACGTGCAGTTTTCAGGATACGACGATGATTGCGCTCAGCGACACAGTTCTGAGTAGGTGTGTAAGGACAAGATTGTTGAGGAATTATACCATGAGTGAAAAGTAATGTGCACAAGGATGTAGAGAGATACTCACGGGCCCTATCGGAGCGAAAGATTTTAATGCGTTAACTAAACTGAGTATATACCATTTGCGCGAATTGTGAGAATATAGCAAAAACCTCAGATCGAGAACGCATTAAATAAAGCCAAGTATAGCGCGAGAAATCATCAACGAAGGATATGTAATAGAAGAAACCACCAAGAGTTGAGAGGGGGGCAGGACCCCAAACATTAGAGTGAATGAGATCAAAGGCGAATACGTAAATAGATTCGTTTGAAGAGAAAGGAAGAGCAGTGTATTTAATGAGTTTACAACCTATACATGGATGTGAAGGAAGAGAAGAAACAGAACCAAGACTACCTGAACTTGTTAAGAGTTTCAGGTGAGAACTAGACAAATAACCGAGACGACTGTGCCAACGATCAAGAGAACACACAGAAGTAACTATGTCAGAAGATTGAAGAGTAGGAAGATGAAGAGAATCTAAGTGATAAAGGCCGCCAACCCTACGCCCGATCCTAATCCTCTAGCCTGTAAGATGATCCTGCATAGTACAAGTAGAAGATGCAAAGGTAATCGTAAGACCATGATCAGTAAGTTGACTAACAGAAAGAAGATTGAGAGCTAAGCCAGGGTTATGATGGACGTTAAGAATGTTAAATAAAGTGGACTGAAGATGACCACACTGCATGACAGGATGCAGGCTCCCATCAGCAGTGCGAACATTGGAAAAAGTGTGAGGAGTAGAAATAAAGACTAGACTAGAGGTATCTGCAGTCATATGATGAGTGGCACCATAATCTAAAATCCAAGATGAGGAAGACATACCATAAGCAACAGATATAGCTGAAGAAACGATGGAGGGCAAAGCACGCTGCATAGCATGAATGTTCAATAAGCTGGAAGCCTGAGATAGAATATCAGTAGAGGAAGGAGAAGCTGAAGCTCAAAACAGAGGCAACATGAGGGGTGGAAGCAGGAGATAGAGTTGGAAGGCGAGACTGTGATGACTGTTGTTGTTGTCGTTGCTGAAGCTTAAGACACTGACTCTTCATATGACAAGGACGCTTGCAGCAATGACAGATGATAGAAGATTTAGAAGAGGTCAATGAAGCAGGAGTTGGTTGCACATAAGGGTCGGATGGTACTCGAGAAGAGCGTGGAGAGGTCACGGCAAAAACTGTGTCTGAAGAGATAAGTCGTGGAGATAATGTGCTGAGATGAGTCTCCTCAGCAATAACACTATGAATGTCATCGTCAAATGAGGGAAGAGGGTCCCGATTGATAAGGTCGAAGACGCATCAAAATTCAAAGGTGCGGTGTGTTTGACTAGACTGAGTGCGAGTTTGGCAACATTTGCATGTCAAGCAAGTAGATTTTTCTAAAGAATCAATCTGACGCCACAAGGATCGCAAGTCATTGACATACTCTATGACTGAACGTCCACGTTGTTGTATGTGAGTAGATCCTGCAAGATGGCATTCTGACGAGTAGAGCTGGAATGCTCAAACATACGACCCAAGTGTTCCCAAATTGCATGAGTAGTGGGAAAATGTCTAATTTCCATACGGACATCAATCTCACAAGACTGACTGATAATGGTCATGGTATAGTGATCAGCAAGTGTCCATAATGCATCAGATGTGGATGGTTGGGGAGAGGTGTCGTCGACATGGCTAAGAAGATCCATACCAAGTAAAACAGTACGAACAGTAGTAAACCATTGCCGATAATTAGAACCGTTTAATTTGATATCAACTAGAGCTAGGAAATGTGGATAAGAGGATGCCTTTTTTTTAACTAGTAAAAGAAATAAAGTTGGAAATAAAATGAAAAAGCAAAGATGGGGACTTGGGATGCTGGAAAGAGACGGATGGGATTTTTTTGTCTTTTTTTAAGATGTGTATATATATAATAACTATTAAAAAGAAACAAAGTGGGAATCTAAGATAAATGGAAAAGGCCAAATTTTGGGACTTGGAAAGGAAAAAAAGGATGGATGGGATTGAAAAGAGATGGGTGGTCAGCTGAGGAAAAAAAATTGGATTTGGGGACTTGGGATGGGTTGTCTGCTGGTAAAAGAGAGAGATGAAAGAGAGGAGCTCTTCGGCGAGAGGAGAGGAAGAGGAGCTCGTTGGCGAAAAGAGATGGAGAGGAGAGGAAGAGGAGCTCGTTGGTTGAGAGAAGCTTATCGATGAAAAGATTGACTGCGGGCGGAGTTCAGTGGATAAATCATGCGAAGCTCGTCGGCAGTAGGCACAGATGTTGCAGGCTAATACAAGATCCCGGAACTGGCGTGGCATACACAAGGTTGCGATCTTGTAAAGCGAAACGGAAGTTGCAAGGCTCGTTGAAGGTTGCAAAGCAAGCACAGAGGTGGCAAGGCTCAGACAGAGTCCTGTGGAGAGCAAACAAAGCTCGTTGGAGAGCTAACAAAGTACGCCGGATCGAGGGTGTGTAGATTTTTGGACTGAATACGTTCACAGCGACGTCATAGACCAAACCGAACAAGATTCCGGCGATCAGCCTGCATCTGATACCATGATAGATACATGATAAGAGAAAAGATTGAATGCAATTCACTAGGGCAAACCAGCACTTGAGTATGTATATATGTATAAATATAATATACATGTACAAGTACTCTAACAACATTATTATTTTTCTCTCCAAATTTTTTAATAAAAAGTTTTAGTTTTTCCTTTATTGTCAAAATCATAAATTGTTTAGGCTTCCCAATTTATGGTCTAGGGCCTAAAATTTGAAATCTAGGATTTGAATATTTTGTTATATGGTGTTACACTATTTAGTTTAAGATTTTAAAATTAGGGGTTTCATAAATATTTTATAAATTTTAGAGTTTAGAGACTTATACCGTTTGAATTATATCAATAATAATGTCGATTGTGCCAACATGGCAAGTTTTTTTTTTTTTTTTTCTTTTTTGAGGAATTGCTCAAAAGGTGCCTCTACCTTTCTCACATGACCAAAAACTCCCTTGACTTTTCCAAATAGCCAAAAACTCCCTTCTTTTGAAATGATTTACTTTTCAGTCAACTCCATCCAGGCGGCGTTAACTTGCCATGGAAGTGACGGTGATGCCTTTGGTGAAGTTGGAGTTCCCATGCATATGGGGAAAAAAAGGTGGTTACTTTTCAATCTTATCACTCTATTTTCTAGGCCTAGGAAAAGGAGAACTGCCATTTTTGGAGGAGTTTCTTCTCTAGATTCCAGCAAAGACCGCCTTTACCGCCGGACCAGTTTTGGAGGATGCTATTACGAAGAGGAAGAAGAAGAGATGAGGAAAGAACCATGTCATCCTTGGTTTTAGAGACGCTACATGAGCCCTCCATTTTGAAACAGTGCATGATAGCGACACCGCCAACGAGTCCCTGGCAAAACTGAAGACTTGGAACACAGTTTCAGAGGACTATGGACTCATTTATCGAAGTAGAGTGCAAGGAAGAAGCCAATCGTGTGGAAGTACACAAAACCCCTCCTCTAAAATCCAATTTCATTCCTGGAAACAAATGACCAGCAGGGTTTGGTCGCATCTCACAATTGCATTAGATGATATTGAGTGTTTATTCCTCGCAAATGTTCCATATTTGCTATAAAGTGTTCATTATTGGCCTTAAGTATGCATTATTTGCAATAAATTGTTTAGTATGACATGGAAGTGTTTATTATATTGTATAAGTACTCCTTAGTATCTACAAGTCATTAAACCCTTGTGTTTCTTGTACATCAAAAAAAGGCCTAACCATGGCTACACTCATTCTGCGATTACTTCATTACATGTTGCTTAATTGTGGCCTACCTTGTGACACTAACTACAACATAATTCTCATACCCCAAAGGCTTGTGACTCAAACCACCGGCTTCTCGGCCTGTCGGGCCTTTTCTTTGAGATTGATGGTCGAATTCGTATGGGGCAAGATTCACTGCGTGGTTTGTCATGATCTGGTACTGAGAATATTAGCCTTCGGTACGTGACCCTATATGATGCGACCGTATGATAATTATCTATATAACGATGGATGTTTGTGTTAACTTGCATGATTAGTCACCTACTTTCATCAATTACACCTTCTATCTTCTTATGTACCATGGGGCAAAGATGTGTTTCCCAATACTGGCAGGCTTCACGCTAGTTGTACATTATATTCATCAGCTTGTACCTATAATGTTGGGTATGATAATAAACAAGAACCATCGTTAATGGGTATGATAATAAACTATGTACGCATATATAGTTAAGCATGATAATAAACATTTACGGATGATAATAAACACTTAAGCATGATAATAAACACCTAAGCTGGATAATAAGCACCTAAGCATGATAGTAAACATTCAAACATGATAAGAAACACTTTGGAATGGATAATAAGCACTTAGTGCGGATGCTAAACAGTTAAGGGCTGATAATAAACATGAACACATGATTAATAAACACTTTAAGGTTAATACTAAGCACATAACCGATATACTAATTACTTCAATATGAATTATGTCCAATTATCATATGTTTCATTATCGACAATAGCGAATGCTAAATGGAATAATCCTTCATGGTCATCCTTGCCGGTTGCATCCAACAAGATATCATCATATTTGCCTAACAAATGCGTCCCATCTAGAAACAACATGGGTCTGATGACAATATCAGACAGTGTATTCTTGAAATCATTGGTGTCTTAAAAATGTTTCCCGCCGGTGAAAATGCCACCTTCTGTATCTCTACAAAACGTGGATACTGTCGCTCCTTCATTTACCCCAGCCTGGACATCAGACAATCGGTTGGATGAACCATGTTGTGATAATAATGGTTCCCTCACCAAACTGATAATAAATAAACACTTAGCGTAATAAGTAAACAGTTAGGGCGGATAAATAAATGCTTTCATAAAGAAACTAAACACTTTTGTGTCAAAACTAAACACTTCCATGCAATAAAAAAAAAAACACTTACGACAAACGAATAACAAAAACAAATCTAATCACTATCAATGAAAACTAATGCCAGGACGCGGTCATTGACTAAAGTAATGGTCATCATGTGTTGAACATTAACATACAACTATGGTGCATCAAGCATTTATCAACTAAAGTCTTACTGAATATTTGGTGAATACTGCACATTCTCTGGAATTCATCTTCTATTGTGAACTTAGTGTCTTCTGTTCGTCTGGAATAACGTACTTTACCTGTGGTTCCAAGCCCAAGTATGTGCAAATGTTCTTCAATACCGCCTCTCAATCGGTCAGCATAGTAAAGTCCAACACAGAGACCTCTATGTTGTACTTTACAATACTGTAAAACATTTCCATTTTGAGCTTGCAACATCAAAAGAAGGGTTAGGTTGGGAACCCATGCAAGTCAGATGTAAACTCCACCATAGTAACCTACATCTTGGTGTTAGGTTTCTTCCAAATGCTACTGTGCCCACTAGGCAGAAGCTCCACCAAATCGGAAGCTCTCCGCGGACGAGGGAAATTAGGGAAGGTGATGAAGAGAGGACCAGTTATGCTTCATTAAATGCTCCACAAAAAACAAAGAAATTACCCACATGAAGAAAAACTCCTCTCATATGAAGAACAAGGTAAAGAAAACTCTAGTACCCAGTGGCTTCTCCAAGAAGACAAATGGTGAAGAAAGGTCCTCTTTGCACATCGGAAATAAAGGGCTGCCATGCCTTGAAATTACAAAGGGGCAATATTGGCATTTCTCAAAAATTTTCATGTCCATGACTAACGGAGGGAGACGGGAGGGACTAAAAGATGATACTTTGAAAAAGAAATGACTGCAGAGAAATGTGTATTGTCATAGGGTCGGCCCGGCCATTTTGAAAATATAAAAGGATCAATAAATAATTTATTTTATTTTTTTGGGACAAAATGTGATAAATGGGTGTTAGGATTTGCACAGACTTTTATGTGGATTAAAGTAAATTAGAGATGTTATTTTTAAAAAATAAAAATATTTATTTATTTTATTAATATTTATGAAGTGAAATTTTGATGTATTTTTTTTTCCAATAATGTACTTTCCGGACTTCAAACATTAAATAAAACCAACTCACAATTAGTTCTCACGTCCGCCCATTACTCCCACTTTTCTCTCTATAAAATCACCGCCCCCGCCCTACTTCGTTCTCATAAGAAAACCCTATCGAGAGAGACACACACAGAGGGAGAGAGAGAGATATAGATATAGATAGAGAGAGAGAGAGAGAGGGAGCATGGGGGCTTGGGCGATCACCATCCACGGAGGCGCCGGCGTGGATCCAAACCTACCAATGGAGAGGCAAGAGCAAGCCAAGGCGGTGCTGGCTCGGTGTCTCGAGATCGGCATCAGCGCTCTCCGATCCGGCGCGGCGGCGTTGGACGTAGCTGAGATGGTGGTCAGAGAACTCGAAACCGATCCGATCTTCAACTCCGGCCGTGGATCCGCGCTCACAGCGCTCGGCACCGTCGAGATGGAGGCCAGCATCATGGATGGCCGTGGCCGCCGCTGCGGCGCTGTCTCAGGTCTCTCCACCGTCAAGAACCCCGTCTCTCTCGCTCGCCTTGTGATGGATAAGTCCCCCCACTCCTACCTCGCCTTCTCCGGCGCCGAAGACTTCGCTCGATCACAGGTACTCTTTGCCCTAATTTTTTTTCCCTAAAAAATTTCGTGAAAATTATACATAATTTTTTGTTAATTTTGAGGGAAAATTCTTAGGAATCTTTAGAATTTATTAATTATTTTTTGAATTTTGATAAATAGTTGGAAAATTTTAGAAATTGGAAAAAAAAAAAAAGGCGTGATAGACCGGATTGATGGGAAAAAGACATGCTGGTGATTCGGATTCAGTGGAATCTTGGAAATGCATGGGGAATCTTGTTGGAAATTGACGCTTGATTTACGTGTTTGACTTAAATTTGTTAGTATGTATTTATTTTTTTAATAATTATAAAAATCTAAAAAAAATTAATAATTATATTATATTTTACTTGAAAAATAGTTTTTTTGAGCTAGAGCTACGTCAGATCGGCATGTGACATCGCCGCAGTGCGGGCACCGTTTTGTGTCGGGCAAGCATAATCATGTGAGTTGGCGCCATGTAGACAAGTGGACTATTTTAGTTTATTTAAAAATACAATATAATTAATAATTTTCTAACTGAAAAAATATCAAATTTTTGTTAAAAAAATTAATTTTTATCCACGTGATAAATTAATATTAAAAATGAACTATGATAATATTTGTGTTTTTATTCTAAAAAATATGATAAATAAATATTATTTTATTTTTTAGTTATTAGAATGAGTATTTTACTAATTTTATATAATTAATATTAAAAAAAAAAAAGCTTGGCGGGCTGTACCGCTGGCGGGTCTGACACAGGAGGACCATATGTTTGGGCGGGGCTGCTGGTGGTCGTATTTCACGTGGGTATCCTAAGCCCGGTCCAGAGTGGGCCGGAGTTATAGCAATCGGGCCGTACTAGGTATGACCCACATGGCCGGCATGGGGTGATTGGGGGAATATTTTTAGAAAAAATTCTTAATTCATGAATGAATTTTATTGGATTTATGTAAATAATACCAATAACTTTTTTACTTATTCTTACGAAATCTTTTTGGTAAAGTTTTTGTTTCGGAGAATCCGAACTAGAAACTTATGCAAAATAAGAGTACGATATTATTGAGTTTGCATATGTACTCTACATCACTACATCAGTATGCCCATAACTATTAATTTTAAATAAAAATAGTTATTGCTTAGAATAAAAAAAATTATATAAATAATTATTAAAAAATAGAAAATTGGCTTTCGCGCTGAAACTAAGGCCAAGAAATTTTTTTCTTTTTTTTAGTTTTCCAAATATTTTAAAAAAAAAAAAACAGAAAAGGTGATGTCTTTGGCAAATGAGGTATTATATATAGTACGAAATAATCATTGTTGTTGTTATTGTTTTTTTTAAGAATCAACTTATTGTCATTGGAAACATCAAGTTACTTAACATGGATTTTGGGTTTCTCAATTTGTTTATAGACAAGATGCAATAATCTAATGAAAACTAACGTATGTGCTGACCGCAGGGTGTGGAAACAATAGACAACAGCTACTTCATCACTGACGAAAATGTCGGCATGCTTAAGCTGGCAAAAGAAGCTAACAGTATCATGGTCTGTGTTTCTTTTGTCGTTATCATACTCTTTGAAATTCTTTTTTTTATTTCTTATATATATATATAGTTTCTATTATAGATTTTCTTTAGTATTTTTGGTTCTAATATTTATATTAAAATTATATATTTTGAAATAGAAAATATATACATCATCTGTGGATACCTAATGATGTATTGCTTTTAGGGATACGATGTTGACTAACAATTACTAGATCATCATCTAATATATATTATTTATATAAATTAATGTTTAGTACTGTTGTTTTACACAGTTACGCACAGTTTAAAATTATACATAAATGAATTGTAACTATTGAATTTACATCCAACATTTCTATTAGACATCTCTAGGTTCTCTTTGAAATATGGTACTTATGTGCGTGACTATTAATTTTGAACTTTGATATATATTTAGTAGCAGTTAAACATCACAATATAATATCGTATTAAACAGAATAATTTTTGGTGCATATATACATGTAATTTAGTTTTTATAATTATTGTTAAAATTTCAGAGTCTATTATTATTATTATTAAATTTCAATTATTTACTCATTATTAAACTTTGTGTGTGTTAAACATGCAGTTTGACTACAGAGTCCCAATTGACAACAACACCAACAACACATGCGGTGCAATCGCAGGATCCATAGTAAACAACACAATAGACAACACAACCACCATCCAAATGAACGGACTTCCCATCAGCATCTACGCACCAGAGACCGTCGGCTGCGCCGTGGTGGACACCGAAGGCAACACCGCCGCCGCCACCTCCACCGGCGGTCTCATGAACAAAATGTCCGGCCGCATTGGCGATTCCCCTCTCATCGGTGCCGGCACCTACGCCTGCAACCTATGTGCGGTCTCCTGCACCGGTGAAGGTGAAGCCATTATCCGTGCCACGCTGGCACGTGACGTGGCTGCCCTTATGGAGTACAAGGGACTTGGGTTGCAGGAAGCTGTGGATTATGTTATCAATGAGAGGTTGGATGAAGGTAAGGCTGGCCTCATTGCTGTTTCTAATGCAGGTGAAGTTGCTTATGGGTTTAATACTGTTGGGATGTTTAGGGGTTCTGCTACTCAGAATGGTTTCATGGAGGTGGCTATTTGGGAGTGAGCTACTTGTTCTAGTACCACCTCTCTCTCTCTCTCTCTCTCTCTCTATATATATATATATATATATATATATATATATCTGTATCAGTATTTGTGTGTGTGTGATGTATTTGGGGGTGCCTGGTGTTGAGGTTATTTACTCTCTCTCTTCTTGGGGTGATGATGAATTAGGGCATTGGAAATCCAATATTTTCTGTATGAAATTGTGTTTTAAAAATTAATCACCTCTCAAAGTTTGAATTTTGGATGATTACAAATTTCGGGAAGTATAAGTAGTCATTGTGTGCAACTAATTTTAATGTCTATGAAAATGTTCTCATTTTCTCACTTGCCCGTTTGTGTACATTTTATTTTTTTAATAATTTAATTGTTTATTTTGAAAATAAAATCTGTCACATGTGACATTTGGTTAAAATAATAAATCTCTAGAGAATCGTTAAACCACCGTAATTGATGTACTTTTATACCTGTCTGTCCTTTGACATCCCATTATGTGGCGGCATTTGTTGTTTTTGTCAAAAAAAATTATCTTGAAAAAAAAAAATTATAATCGAACTTATTTTGTTATTGCTATTAAAGGGTGAGGGGTGGGGATATTGTTATGACAGAGTTTGTAATGTAAATAAAACCTGTTTGTAACTATTTATATTAAATGTAGAAATTATAACATGTTTAGGAATTTTTATTTTATATATTTTTTTTGAAAATAATTGTTTGTCTACGGTTTCCAAAATAAAAAATAAAATAAAATCGATAAAATAATTGTCGTGAAAGCGTTGTGCATTTCTTGTGTGGTCAAATAAATAAAGAAATGAAACACAAATTATACCAATATATATATATATATATATATTAGGTTTTTTAAAATTCCAACATAAATGATTAATAAGTGGGATTAGGCCCGTTAGGGAACTGATTTATTTATACTAGGAAGAGAAAGTTATTAGCTTAATATCTATTAAGGTTTTCTCTTGCCACCCACTTTTCAAATATTACTGGTCTTGTTAAAATGATTTTTAACTTTTTTTTTTTGGTATATAATCTTTTCTTAATACATATAATTAAACATTTAAATATATGATTTATTTAAATAAATACAAAATATAGGTCTTATATATTAAAATAAAATTGATATATAATTGGTCTTAATAAAAAAAAAATTGTGCTTTCTAATTGAAAATCGAAGGTAATTTATAATTTATAATTTATATTTAACATCTAATAATTTGAAATTATAAAAATAATTTATATAAAAAATGAGAATTTTATTTTAAATTAAACCAAAATATTAAAAAAAATTAATTCGAAGTAATCAAAATAAAATCATAGCATAAATGGTAAAATAATATTTGAAAAACTAGGGTTGCAAGTGAAACCCTGCTTTATTTGGACATAAATCTCCAACTATATCTCCATCATGAGATGCACCTTCCAAATATAAACATATATGTGACGGTTATTTTAGACATATACACTACCAGCTGTGGATCCTCAAATTACACATCTACCCTTGTAAAATTTCATGCATTCACATACATGCACCATAAAGTTTCAAATTTAAACTTATTCTATCAATAATTATAACTCAAACACATTCCAATATATATATATATATATATATATAAAACCTATATATACAACGAGGGCACGTTCTTTAGGAGATTTTAAATCTAGAATATCCTATAGTGCCGTTGGATGTAAATCCAACGATTACATCTAACTATTATCGATATTTTATGTATAGTATCAAACAATATTAAATAATAATTATGTATTGTAAAACAATCTTAATTTTACACAAATCTGTATAAAGTCATAGTTGTTAGATCAAACAACTCTCAGCAAATATAGCAACTCTAAAGATGTACATAGTTGTTTACCATATACAATATATATAATAATAAAACTTTATAACAATACATCACATAATTTCAAATTACACGGAAGACATATATGTAAAAAAAACTTAAATACAATATTTTCACAATCAAAATTTCATCATGAAATACAACAACTCAAATATATATCTTACTAATGGAAACACAAATACACGGCCATCTATTTTCAAATTTAAATTTTATTCTATAAATATTTATAACTCAAAAGCACACCCCAAAAATAAATAAATATATAATAAAACAAAATTACACAATTACATTGTGTAATTTTAAATTTCACGGGGGGCATATACGTAAACAAACCCAAATACAATATTTTCTCAATCAAAATTTCATCATGAAAATACAACAACTCAAATAAATATCTCATTATTATTATTATTATTAATTATGGAAACAAAATCAAAATAAAAAAAATCAAATAAAACGAGATTATGACACGTGTCCACCTCTTCCTCTATATATATTCCACTCCCTCCAACCTCACCTTCATCGATCCCTCTCTCTCTCTCTCTCTCTCTCTCTCTCTCTCTCTCTCTCTCATTCTCTCGATCTCGTTCTCATGGAGATGAATTCAAGGGCGCCTCCGAAGAAGCGCGGCGGTGGCCGGAGAAAGATACCAATAGAGAGGATCGGCAACGACGTAGCTCGCCAAGTATGTTTCTCCAAGCGTCGCCGTGGGCTCTTCAAGAAAGCGGCCGAGCTCTCCATCCTCTGCGGTGTTGACATCGCCGTTGTCGCCTTCTCTCCCGGTGGTAAGCCCTTCACCTTCGGAAACCCTAACCTCATCGATGCCGCCATCGATCAGCTCCAGCATCCCACTCTTGATCTATTCCCTCCGCCGCCGCCTCTACCACCGCCGCCGCCTTCCATTCCCAATCTCGAGAGCTTTCTGGATCCGAGTGATGAATTAGGTCAAATGTTCGATGAGCGACCTGAGATGATGCCTACTGGGCCGGAGGAGACACCTTGGTGGGCGACCTCGGTGGATCCAGCTGAGATCGGTGAGCTTGTCGGGAGGAACGCGACGAATGAGGCTCTCCGCTGGGACTTCATCTCCGACACTGGAGAGATGGAGCCGATGAATGCTAGGGTTCTTGATGGTCAGTGGCCACTAGGGTTTCTTGATTTTTAGGGTTTCATTTCTTCAATTTGTTCTTTGATATATATATATACACATTTTAATATTGTCTGTTTATCAATTTAATTGGTTGATTTTTTTTTTTTAATTTGTGATTTCGAAATTGTTTTCGAGTTAATTGATTTTAATTTTAATTTTTGGTTTTTTTTTTTTGAAGGATTATGAATGTTTCTGTTCTAATTAATTTTTATTTTGAGGGTTGGTTTATTGTTTTAATTATTTTTTATTTTCATTTATATCATGTTTATTAAATAAATATTTAGTGCATGATTTTTTCTTATTCCATTTTAAGCGAATATTTCATTGGACTTGTTTGATGAAATGGAAAAAGGAAAAAAAAAAATATGTTCATATGAAGGAAAAGTTATAATTTTATAATTTTGTTTTTACAGAAATTTTAAGAAAAGAAAAATAAAAATAAAATATATTTGAAAGAAATAAAAGAAGAAAAACTTATGAATAAATTCAATTTTGGAATTTATCAAAAGTTCATTGTTTTTTTTTTTTTTAATTTTAAATATGACCATCTCTTCTTTTAACATCTCCCAACTTAAAATTAACAATTAAGTCTTAAGAATCTTTGTCTTTATATTCTTAGATTTACAACTAATTATTGATTTTATATAAAAAAATATATACTATTATAATTATATGCATACCTTGAAAAAATCTAAAAAATTTTCTACTCTACCTCCTTCCATCAAATAAATAAATAAATAAGTTGATTAATTTAAGATAAAATTTAATAAAAACAAATAGGTAAAGGAACTATATGTACTTCACAATTTACTATCTGGATGTAGTAAATAATTCCATATTTTTACCATTAAATTTTTGTAATCCTTTTTTAAGTCCTATAATACCAAAACTGGTCATAGTTCTTCTTTTACTTCTTGTTTTTCCTTCTATTTTAAGCATTTCTTCTTCATGATTTTTCTCATTTTCTTCCTATTTTAATGTTATATTTATTATATAACTACTTAATTTTTTTTAGTAGTTTATAATGAAGGAGAGGGAGAAGAAAGAAAAGAAATAAAGGTAAATCTAAAATTGCTCAATGGTTAAAAAAAATAAGAACAAATAAGATAAAAAAAAAACATGAGTTTAAAACGACGAGTGATTAAAATATTTGAGAGAAATATGAATCAGTATTTAGATTTTATGTGTATTTATTCAAAGATATATCATGTGCACTAGTTTAGTGGCATTTATTCAAAAATATTCACTACCCACTTAAATTATAATTTTATAAGTACATTATTTTAAAATTATGGATTACTTATTTAAAAGATAGGAATAGTAAGTTGTTAAGTGATCTTATTATCCAATGAAAAAAAAAAATTATGTGGAGCTCCTCTTTTATGATCTTGTTTTAATTGAAATGATAAAAAAGCTATATATTCATATGTACTCAAAATAAAATCAATATAATCTAGATTCACATGAAGTAAAATTTAAAATGATATGTACGTATAAATCTAAAGTCTTTTGTTTGTTTGCATGGCCCTCCATTTCTTATCAAAATTGTGGTTAACAAAAAAAAAACAGTAATATTATATAAAAATATTTTTAATTTATTTACATTGACAATTTAAAACTTTATAATACTAAATTAAATAAAAATGTTTAAAAATATATAATACATCATATACTATAATATACATATGTACATATACATACATACATACATACATACATTTAAAAAGTAAGTATTTTTAAATATTTTATTTGTGATTATTTAAAATAGAATTAGTGTTTATACACAAACACTACAAACACTTGATATTCTACATGAACTTGAAAAGTACAAAATCATTTTGTATATATATATACTAAAATTTTTAAAAATTTATATACTATTTTAAAATTTTTAAAACTACTGGCAAGTAAGTTTAGATATTTAACAAAATTGACCCGAGCAGTACTTCATTCCCCTTCTATTTATAAAATCAAATAGTTTCTTGAATCAACACGAAAATTTTAAAATTTTTTGAATAAAACATACTAATTCAAATACTTATTTCAAAAATTAATACTCATGTTATTAAAAAATAAAATTCTAAAATACTAAATTAAATAAAATAAAATAAAATTTAAATTTAAAAACAGCTTATAAATATTCTCATTCAAATTGTGAATCTTAAAAAGTATATATATATATATATATATATATAATTATAAAGAAAAAAAGTTCATGTAAAATGTGATTTTTAGGAGGTCATATTAACAAAATAACTCACTTCTGTCCTTTTTTTTTTTAAGTTCATTAACCCCCCAACAAAACACTACCCTCAATTTTCGCACTGTTTCGGGCTCGCTGCGTCGCCGCCGCCGCCGCCTCGTCTCGCTCGCCGGAGCCGCTTCCGCCGCCGCCTACACCTCATCCCCGGGGAAGACGATCGCTGTCTCATCGCCTCAGGTCCCTTCGAGGTACACTTCTCTACCGAGTCTTCTCTAAAATCCTCTCAAATTCATCAATTTTTTTCCTCTTTCTCCGATTCAGATGGTTTTCAGTATCTCTTCGAAGTTAATTTCGAGATTTTATCAGTTACTCATGTATTTCTATCCAAAAATCGTCTTTGAATTCATTCTTGCTTTTGCTTAGCTTGAGGAGGATGAAGCTTCATCGGTGTCCCGTGGGAATTGGGGTTTTCTCATTGGATTTATCTTTTCTCGGAACTTTGACCTAATTGTTCCGATTTAGGAAAATTATATTCTTTATTCAGCTTTAAACAGGGTTTAGTTTAATATTCTTTTTTTTTTTTAAAATTTTTTTTTTATATAACATTTGAATGAGAAAATTGTAAACTAATCTTTTTAATGGAATGCTTCTGGTTGAGTATAATGTTGTAGAGCTGGTTGAATTCCTTTTGAGTATGCCTTGAATGTCATTTTAGTAGGATTTGTAAATTTCATTGCCACTTTGGACTTTGAGGATGCTTTGTTGTTCAGGTTTCTATTGTATTTTGTATTGACGCACTTGGTATTACTTACATATATTACTAGTGCATGTACATCCTTACTACCACCAAACAGTGCTTTTGTTTTGAGTGTAGATGGATATTTTTAGGTTTCTTTTCTTCTCAAATCCATGTTTCAAAAATATGACCAATTTATTTGAAAACAGGGTAGCATGCATGCAATCTTGTAACCATGAGTTTGGCGGCTGAGTCTCCCCTGCAATCATCAAGCAGCAGTGATGATTTTGCAGCATTTCTTGATGCTGAGTTAGATGCAGATTCATCCAATAGTTCACCTAATGGTGAATCCAATGATGATGAGGAAATTGATTTGAAAGAGGAGAGGTATCCTTCTCGCTATTCTATGTTATCATGTTACGTACTTTATAAATCTTCCAGCAGTTTGCAATTGTATGCCTAAATTATTTTCTTATCCATATGTCAGTTTCATGATGTTCTGTATGCCCTTCATGTTATGGTGGTATACCTTTGATTTCATCCTGATAACCTTAGTTCCTAAATGCATTTGCTCTCAGGTAATAAGTTCTTGTGTTGCAGCAATGGCAGTCTGCAATTACTTAATCTCTATTCAAACAAATAAATGACTTGATTGAGAAACTTTACTCTAGTAACCTAGTTAGATGCTTGCCTTTTTAATGGTGGTTTGCATATTAAACAGCTGGCAAGCTCATAGGTCAATGTAATGTGACAAAATGCTCTAACCCAGATCAAAAGATTTTTGCTGTATTTACAATATCATGGACCAAATCTCCATTTTAATATGATTTGGTACTTCTGTTACTTATAACTTGAATTCAACCTCAGCATGAATCAACTACCATGGATGTCATGTGCCCAATGTTTTTTACTAATGGGCACATTTATAAACCCCTCACAGAAACTCCTGTCTTGTCTCTTCAATCTATTCTCTTTAAAAGCTGAATTGAATTTGAGATGATCAACATATTAGAGCCTTTTCCAGCCTGGGCATAAATTTTCATTTAGTTCAATGTTTCTTCCTGGTTTTTCCTGTTTGAGCTCCTTTCTGATTCTTATCACAAGAAATCACATGCAAGGAACTAAACAATTAAGAATATTGGGGAGTAGATGATCTTGGTCTTCATCATACTTGCATGGAAAATTCATCCTTATTGTTGAAAGAGCTCAGCATATATATCTCGCTTCTTCCTAAGCACTTCAAGCCTTTATTCACCTTGTTAGAAACTTAGAATTAATCTTATTAATCTTTGAGAATAGGATGCTGGGTTTTTTTCTCTCTCTTTTATTGTGCAATTTTTGGGAATTCTTGCTCCTTTAGTAGTGTGTGCAATTCATTCGAAAACAATCTTAAATGAATTGGTAGGATCCATAGCATAAATGTATTAATACTTCCCTTGATCTTCATGTTACTCTTGTATATAACCAATTAGTACCAAGTGTTTTATTGTTATTTTTTATAATAATAATAGTAATAATAGTAATAATAATGATAACAATGATAGTTATTATAAGCAGTATTTTTGCTATCAAGACCAAGGAAAGAACAGTTCATAACATATTGTTTGGTTTTAGGCATGTTGGGCATCTAATACTGTTCTACATTTTTTGAGTTTGTAAATTGAGCTATGTTTGAACATCTTCTGCTTTGGATTTATCTGACTATTAAGTTTTCCATTTCTACTTTATTATGGATCATTATGCAATCAATGTAAGCTAATTCCATTGTATCTTTTATGCATTTAGAATAAAAAGGCGCAAAGTGGAGATGTCAGAGACTATAGAAGTGATTGAGAGTTCAAAAACAGCTGATGTTAATAAAGAAAAGTCAGGTATGTCGTCTTTTGTATAAGAGAAATTTCTATCAACTTAATCTTCTATGTATGCTTCTAAGCTATAGATATGCTTCAGCATTTTATCTTTAATAAAGTTTGGTTGATATTTTCATTGCTGAATACATTGGCATATTTTGAATCTCATAAATTTTGAAGCATGTTTGGTTATTTATGATATTATTTATGTTTGAGGTCTGGGTAAACATGGAGGATTTTCTGCTCATTAAGTGATGATATGTCTTTTACCTGCTAATCTTTAATTTTTCTGCTGTATGATGAATGAAAATTGAAAAATCTGCGGACCAATACTTTCATTGACAAATTTATTCCTTACCTTGCAGTTTTGTCCTCAGAATCTACAAAACCAAATCTATGTCCTCATCCAGGGTTTATCAAAGGGTTGTGCTTGATGTGTGGACAGATAGAGGAGGATGATGGCTCAGGGGTTGCATTAAGTTACATTCACAAGGTATAACTTTACATTGATCTGCAGCATGAAAACCTTGATTCAGGGTATCTTGTTATAGTATCACTACCAACTTGACCACTAAATAGTGTTTTTATGCCGGTTGCGCCATGCTCTGGTATGCATCTGATCTATGTGGTATGCTGGAATATTTTTGCAACTGACCAGATGCTTGGAATTTAATCTTGTAATTGTGTGTCTGGTTATTAAGAGAAGTATTGTGGTGGTAATCAACATGGATTGAACAAATTGTGCTTCTTTGTTGCGCTTGAATTATTCTTTTGTTTTCTTAAATTCTTTCCTAGATCCTTTCTATTCCTTTCTCTAGTTTCTATTATGCTTCCTTGGAGAAAGGTCTATTCTTGTCAATGTTCATCAGTCTGCGTAGAAAAGCTTCTTCATATCAGTTTTCTGTCATTAATATGAAAAAGTTTTTATTTATGTCTCCATGGTCCTTGTGAATTATTTCATCACTCCCCCACTTTCACATTTATGAAGATCAGCTGCAGCAACTTTTTTGGTTCTGAACAATTTTCCCATAACAAAATGGCTTGAATTGAACATTTTGCATTCTTTTGGGAGAATAATATTTGCCTATTTATTTTCCTGTCTGAATTTTTTACATTAACTTGTTTTCTGATAATAGGTCATACTTTTAAACTAGATTATTTAACAGATTCAAAGAAACTCAACTAGAGTTGATTGCTTCCAATCAGCTTCCCAAACAACAATAATGAAAATCTAATGAACTTGGCATTTTGGAAAGATATTTTTAATAGTTTTACTCCTGAAGGAAATTTTGTCAGAAAGTCTTCTCCTATGTAGCAGTTCCTCTTGGGCAAATTGTCTATTATTGGTTGTTTATTTTGTCTGAGAAAGGAATACTATGCATTTGAATTACTATGCTTAACTAAATCATTATTTCCTCTAGCTTGGATTCCTATTTCTATTAAATCTATCTCTCTTACACTAATTGAGAAATCTGGACTACAATAAAATAGACCTGAATTACAACTCATATCTACCTCTACTGCTGCTATTAATGCGTTTCTAGCATCTGACTGCCATCCTTTATCCATTAATGTTATTAAAACTTTACCTGGTATTTCTTGGTGGTGTTTATCCTTTTTGCGGTTAATTACAATATGCCAATGCACACCTTGTTGGGGAAACTTTTGCCATATGATCTTGTACCCCCATTATTTGTTTGCAGGATTTAAAGCTAGGTAGTCATGAAATGAACAGATTACGTGGAGCTGACTTAAGGAATTTATTACGTGAGAAAAAACTGATTTTGGTATTAGATTTGGATCATACTCTACTTAACTCAACCAGGCTTGCAGATGTCACCGCTGATGAAGATCATCTTTTAAAACAGGCGGATCTCTTGCAAGGTACGCACCACCGCAAAAACAGATTTTGTATTTTCTGACTACTGATTCTCCAACAGCTTTCTCTTTCTTTAGTTATAGTCTAGAGACCAAAATCAGTAATTTGGATATTGTCTTGGACATTAATATACTTTATCGGGTATTATCCTTTTTGTTGAAATGAATGAATGCTATGGATTGTACTGCTTGCTGATGTAGAAACGATTTTGACTGTACTTGAATTTTCAGGTTTGTGGTATTGCTTAATAATGATAGGTTCAAGATTTCAATATAAAATCAGTTTCAGGAAAAATAAGAAGTCAAGGAAAATTGTTATAGCCTTGCTATTTTTACATTTTTGTTTGTATTATTTAATTGTCATTTGTTTGAAAGAGACCATGTAAAATCAGTTTTAGAATGATTCATTTCATGTGCTTATGCTTCTAGCTTTTCATATCAGATGATCCAAACAGAAGCTTGTTCAAATTGGGCTCTATGCACATGTTAACAAAGCTGAGGCCCTTTGTTCGGACTTTTCTGAAAGAAGCCAGTCCAATGT
This sequence comes from Dioscorea cayenensis subsp. rotundata, assembly GCF_009730915.1. NCBI lineage: Eukaryota > Viridiplantae > Streptophyta > Magnoliopsida > Dioscoreales > Dioscoreaceae > Dioscorea > Dioscorea cayenensis. The sequence goes on from NC_052473.1 coordinate 5,316,939, forward strand.
TTGAAATGTATGTGTATACCATGGCAGAACGCTGTTATGCACTAGAAATGGCAAGGCTTCTCGACCCTTCAAACATCTACTTCAATTCAAAGGTAATTTCACAATCTGATTGCACACAAAGGCATCAAAAAGGACTTGATGTGGTGCTTGGAGCTGAAAGTGTCGTTGTGATTCTTGATGATACAGAACTTGTAAGTGAAATTTCTTAAAAGATTATTGCCAACTGGGCTTCTGTTTTAATAGATTTTTAATTTATTAACTTTCGTGTCTTGCTATCTATATCTATATTTTATTCACAATTTTTTATGCATACAGGAATATGACTGGATGCAGTTTGTTGGTTGGCTATTTCCTGCTCAAATGATATTTGTTGCTTTACTTTTTTGTCTTTGGATAGATAAATGACAGTTACAGATTTGAGTTACTGGTTGACCAAAACCCCTGAGAAAGAGCTCACTTCAAATTTAGAGGGGTCAAAATTGAGCTGGACATTAGATCTTAATACACTTGTTATTTGCTTTAGATAAATACAACAAATTGGCGACAGAATTTAGAGATGAAACTCTGTATGAAAAGTTGTTCCCTTATTACATAACTAATTTTCCATGATCAGTGTAGTTGGGTTTTTCTTGTGTTGCCCTTTCAAGCTCCATCTTAAGTTCTTGACACATTCAGTAGGCATATGAGCACAAGTTAATGAAATCATAATCACCAGTTTATTGAATTTTTGAAAGATTCTTGAATGATTCATGAATTTTGGGACATATGAATTGTCCTCTATATAGTTCTGATGTTCCTTTTTTTTTATTTCACTATTTGTTCATCATGTTCTTGAATAATTAAAAAACCTGTGATGAATTCTCATTTACCTATAAACAATAATATCATACTTAAAAATTCCCTATGTATGTTGGCTAAAATTTTTTTTTATTCCTTTAATTTGTTTGTTTATAGATTCTGATAGGAACATTTCTGGAAACCACCAAATTTTCATACTTATTTTTGTCAGTTCATTTATTATTTTTCTCATGTTTGAGATCGTTTGCTCATGAAGGTGTGGCAAAAACACAAGGATAACCTAATTGTGATGGAAAGATATCACTATTTTGCTTCAAGTTGTCATCAGTTTGGATTCAACATGAAATCCTTATCTCAGTGTAAGAAAGACGAGAGCGATACAGAGGGTGCTCTTGCAAATGTACTAAATGATCTCAAGCATGTTCACCACATATTCTTTGATCCAGTTAAGTTTGGTTTATTTTTGCTTTTTTTTTACATCTTATTCTTGTAGTAGGTGCAATTTTTATCACCTAATATCTATTATATCTTTATACATTTTCAATGCTTCTCAGGCTCTAGATACTGACCTTTCATCCAGAGATGTTAGAGAGGTAAAAACCTTTGCAACCATGTGATTTGTATTCTTTTCCTCCATCATGCCACAACACAATCATTGATGATACATTTGCTAAAGTTCCATTCTTCTCTAATTTGGACATTTTTCATACTTTATATTAGATTTGATCCAATATCAGATTATATCCGGTTTTCACTTTAGAAAATGCAAATAAACATGTTATGCATCACTTCAGACTACTAGATGTGTTTTCGAGATGATAGTCTATCCTGAGTGTCATTAACTTCATAACTTCACCTATAACTGAAGAATGTGAATATTGTTTGCAATTTCATTTAACTTGGAGGTGAAAGTTTTTGCCACCTTGTTTTGCCATAACATGATAATGAGTTTTGACTTTCACCTCATCAGTAAAAACTACCATCTTTAGTTCTATCTATCCATTGTAAAAACTACCATCTTTAGTTCTATCTATCGATTGATCACTTCGAAAAGAGCTGACATGTCATGTTTCACATGGGATTCACTCTGTAGATGCTCAAGAAAGTACGGCAGGATGTTTTGCATGGTTGTAAGATAGCATTCAGCCGTGTATTTCCATCGACAGTACGAGCTGCAGATCAACATATTTGGAGGATAGCAGAGCAATTAGGGGCACTCTGCACAACCGATGTCGATTCATCTGTAACACATGTAGTCTCAACAGATACTGGAACTGCGAAAGCTCGATGGGCTGTGCAAAATGAGAAGTTCCTTGTGAATCCTCGCTGGGTTGAAGCAGCCAATTATTTTTGGTGTCGACAAAAGGAGGATGATTATGTTGTTTGAATATTTTTTTTTCCTAGAATGATTAATTCTGATGTCAAATCTGTAGGTGTTTGTTTTTTAGCCACATATACTTCCTAGAAGTTTTGTCTTTCTGTATATATATTCAGCAAAAAATTGAGATTTTCCTTTACATATGTCCATCATTTATTAGACAGGATCATTATACTAATTGCCCATGTTAGTCTCATGTTAGCCTACCCTGGTAAAATTTTTAGGGAAAGTTTAGCCATTGTCCTTTTCTTTTGGCATTCATGTGGGGCGAAGCTTGTTTTGTTGTCATTTGTCCAAAAAAAATAAAATAAATCAATACATGAAATTATCAAAATAATTTATGAAAATGATTATTATTATTATTTTTTTTTTTCTCAGGGGCGGGTCAAGGATGAGGGTTTGAAAATAGTTGCTTTATGTATTTCTACAGTAGGGGCATTATTAATTAAAAATCTTTAGGGCCCGTTTGGTAGACATGATAAAGGCTATAGGATATGATAGACTATTATATCCTATTATTTTTCTTTGTTTGGTGCGCCAATAAAACATGATAATATTATCCTATTTACTCAATTTATTCTACCGGGACATGATATTAAATCCTGTGGGGGAAGTCAGGATATAAACAAGTAAAATATGATAAAATTTTAAATTTACTTTTTTACCATATTTATGATTTATTAAATTCATTCAGGATTTGATTATATGCTTTCTTTCCATCTTTTGATGCTTGGGACAAAAAGCTTATCAACAACTAAATAGGATGCTAATTTCACTAAGTAGGGTTTTTAGGATCCGAAGTGGTTGAAGAGTTTCTCTGTCGATTTTGTGCTTGAACAAATTATTTTTTATCTAAATATCATTTGTTATTTTGTCTTAGTTTTTCTAATTGGATGATTTTTTTTTTAATTAATTTCGATGCGATGTATTTAATTTGCTATATTTATAGATTTTTGGTTATTTTCCTTTGTGTATGATTTTCTCCAAGAAAATAAGTATGAAGTATAATTTTTGCAAGTTGGTGAATTATGATCTATATATTTGTAGGCATTATTTATAGGTTTTTTAAATAATTTAATAGAAACTCATAAAGATACTGATAAGTAAATCATTAAAGAAAAAAATTAAAACAAAAGTCTATTTTGAAAAATAATATATAATTATATTATAAAGGATAATTTTGTTTATTTATATATCATTCGTCCACTTCAAATATAAAATAGGATAATAAATGCTATCTAATAGCTTATTTGGTGCGCATAGAATATGAGCTTATCATGACATATCCTTTCTACTCCTAAGTCCTCATATCATATCTGTCCATATCCTATGTCCACCAAACATGCCCTTAATTTTTAATAATAATTTTGAAAGCCTCATAATAATTAATTATTATAGTTAATTATGATTTCAATTTTTTTTTACTTTAATGTTTAATTTATCTTATGTTATCTTAACAAACTTTTTTTTAAAATTTAGAATGATATTTTTAAAAATCCAAATCAAGGTAATTGAATCTAGGCTTTTTTAATAAATTTTAAATATACTTTAATTTGGTTGGATTTAAAAAAGATAGAATATATTTTTTCGGCCTTGTTAAACAATTTCTGTCCCTCTCACACAGATATTCTTCTTCTTTTCAGTTTTTCTCCAGATATTGTATCAATGTCCGGAGAAAAAAATAAAGGTAGAGTGTAAAAGAAAGAGGAAAGAATCATCTATGGGCATCGGATATCTATGTATATGATTTTTGTTTTGGAGAAGATCCAAAATCTTATTTCAAAACCAATGCAAAGTGAATCCAAAAAGAAAGAGGAAAGAGGAAGAAAGTTTTAAGATTCTTTTTTGACTTATATATAAAAAAAAAGTCACTACATGAGTGATGGCATATCTGTGAGAGTGTGAGTAGTGGTTGTGTGCGGGTGATCCCAGCTCTCATGTGCGCGTGCGCTCTGCCCCCATTTTGCTCCGCCGAGGTTTGTGCATGCCCCCCTAACAGCTCATCTTAACAAAAAAAAAAAGTAATTTCACAAACTGATTGCACTCAAAGGCATCAATAAGGACTTGATGTGGTGCTTGGAGTTGTAAGTGTAGTTGTGATACTTGATAATACAAAATTTGTAAGTGAAATTTCTTAAAAATTATTGCCGGGCTTTTGTTTCAATAGATTTTTAGGGCCCGTTTGGTGGACAAGATAGGATATGGATGGATATAATATGAGGACTGGATAGAAGTAGGAAAGGATATGGGCATGATAAGCTCATATCCTATTTTATGTTTGATGCGCACCGGATAAGTCATTGGATATCATTTCTTATCTTATTTTACGTTTGAATGAACCAGATAATGACATGATATGAATGATATGTAAATAGACAAAATTACCCTTTATAATATAATTATATATTATTTTTCAAAAAATATATTTTTTTTATTTTTTTCCTTAATGATTTACTTATAGGTATCTTTATGAGTTTCTATTAAATTATTAAAAATACCTAATGCCCACAAATATATAGATCATAATATCACAAACTTGCAAAAATTATACTTTATACCTATTTTTTTTTGGAGAAAATCATACACAAAATCATTAATATGGTAAAAAGCTAGTAATAAACCCATTAATGAAAAACAAAGTCCTCTGTTCAAGCACAAGATCGACGGAGAAACTCTTCAACCACTTCGAATGCGAAAAACCCTACTTAGTGAAATTAATAAGCTTTTTGTCCCAAGCATCAAAAGATGGAAAGAAGACATATAATCAAACCCAAGATGAGTTTAATAAATCAAAAATAGGGTAAAAAGTAAATTTAAAATTTTATCATATCCTACCTGTCTATATCCTGACTCCCCCCACAGGATTTAATATCATGTCACCGGTAGGATAAATTGGGTCAATAGGATAATATTATCATATCCTATTGGTACACCAAACAAATAAAAATAATAGGATATGATAATCTATCATATCCTATGCCCCTTATCATGTCTATCAAACGGGCCCTTAATTTATTAACGTTCATGTCTTGCTATCTATTCACTAGATTTTATTCACCAATTTTTTATTCATACGGGAATATGACTGGATGCAGTTTGTTGGTTGGTTATTTCCTGCTCAAATGATGATATTTGTTGTTTTAAAAAAACATCATTACATGAAATTATAAATTAATTTATGAAATTGATTTTTTTTGAAAAAGTAGTTTTTATGTTTAAAAATTCAAATGAATCTAGGTTTTTTTAATAAATTTTAAATTTTTTATCTTATATTCAAGATATTTCATGATATGATTTTTGCTAGATTTAAAAAGGTTAAACATATTTTTTAGCCTTTTATTGTTAATAAATTTTATTTTTATATCTTAAAGTAGTTTTTATTTTTAAAAATTCAGATAAAATTGATTGAATCTAGGTTTTGTTAATAAATTTAAATTTTTATCTTATGTTTCAAGATTTTTTAGGATATGATTTTGCTGAATTTAAAAAGGTAGAACATATATTTTGGTCTTTTATATATACTTAGATAATATTTAGAATAAACAAATTTCTCTCCCTCTGTCACCTATCTTCTTCTTTTGCTGCCATTGTTTCTCTAAACTCCATATGTTGTATCAATGTCTAGAGAAACATAGAAACAAAAGAGGAAGGCGGAGTGTAAAAGAAAGAGTGGAGTGTAAAAGAAAGAGAAAGCAAGCAGCAACAAGTAATGATGTTTTTGTTGGCTTTTTTTAAAGTTTGCTTTTAAGAATCAGAGCACTCAAAATACCTAGCCAATAAAGCGATCGTTGTCCTCAGCCCAACATCATCCAGGATCCTTCACCAAAAGCTCCCCGGTTTCCCTAAAACTCTTGCTCCTACTCCTTTTCCCTCCGCCATCCACCTTGATCGCCGATCACGAGAGCTCCATTAGTCAGTACTGGCGATCAACGATCTAAACCTCGATCTGAGAGTGGCGAGAGAATATATAATTTAATGAAGGTGAGCCCTTCCAAACTCCATCTCTTTAAGTTCTTGGACACATTCAGTAGGGATATGACCACAAGTGAATGGGACGATCATTGTCCCCGGTTTATTGAATCTTTGAAAGATTCTTGAGAGATTCATGAATTTTTGAACATATGAATTGTCCTCTGTATAGTCAATCTGCTTTTCCTTTTTTTTTTATTTCAGTAATTGTTCATCATGTTCTTGAATAATTAAAAAACCTATGATGAATTCTCATTTATCTATAAACTATAATATCATACTTAAAATATTCCTTATGTACGTTGTCTAAATTTTTTTTTTATTCCTTTATTTTTTTTGTTTATAGATTCTTATAGGAATATTTCTAGAAACCACCAAATTTTCATATTTATTTTTGTCAGTTCATATCATATTTTTCTCAACTAATTTTTTTTTTTTTTAAATTTCACTAGATATAATATCTTAATTTTGAGTAGGTGAAATTATTATCAACTTTTAATTTTTTTCTTGAAAAAAAGTAGTTTTTTTATTTTTTTAAAAAAATACAAATCAAGTTGAATCTAGGCTTTGCTGATAAATTTTAAATTTTTGTCTTATCTTTCAAGATATTTCAAGATATGATTTGACTGGATTTAAAAAGATAGAACATATTTTTTAGCTTAGTTAGTTTGTAATAGTTAGAATAAACAATTTTCTCTTTCAAACACACATCATCTTCTTTTTTTCCACTTTTTCTCCAGACATTGGAGAAACATGCAGAAAAAAAAAGAAGGCGGAGTGTAAAAGAAAGAAAAAGGAAGTAGCAGCAAGTGGTGGTGTTTTTGTTCTTATTTTTTTCTAAAGAATTGCTTTTGACTCTTGGATAAAGAACTGACAACTTTTTCGTTTATGGGCACCGAATAACTTTGTAAATGATTTTTTTTTTTAGAGAAGACCCAAAATTTTATCCCAAAACCAACACAAGATGAACCCCAAAGAGGAAAGAGGAAGAAAGTTTTAAGATTTTTTTACCTTTAGGGGGAATCAAGAACCACTTTGTCAAATCTCTGTGTTGGATTTTTATTTCAGGGAAGACCTAAGATCATACCTCAAAATCCATGTAAGATGAGAGCATGTTTTTGACTTTCCGGATGTTTGCAATCTATTTATAATAAAAAAATGAAAAATAAAATAAAATCCTTTTAGGCGAAGAAAACCAAATAGAAGAGAAGCGATGGCGGGACTAATGTTTGTAGAAAATCACACCCTTTTTGGCTCATCCTCGATGGTTGCTTCAAGAACCTCGAGCTCTTTCATGGCACTGCAGTGAAGGCTTCAAGAATCTCAACTGCTCACGTCAGTCTTTGTTATGTGTGGCACCATGCAACTCCGTTCGACTATGACATGCTTGATCAAGCTCAAGAACCAAATTCAACTCTTCATCTTCGATTGTCTCGACCTCTGTGAACTTTGTATCTGAAAGGGATTGATTTTATTCATCAGAAAAGAGAGCTATAAATAGCCTTACAAAAACAAGAATAACAACCCACGAACAACATGAAGAAGACAATTCACTCTATCTTTTCCTAAAGACTAGAACTTCCTCGAGACAAGGACAAACAACTCAAAACAATTTATTCAAAGTAAATAACCAACATTCAAAGTAAATAACCAACAATCCCTCCCTTAAGCTAATTCGTCTGAACTTAGCTTACTTCAGCAACATCAACCACTCCAAGCATATTACGAAGCCGCTCGAATTGCTCCTTTTTCAATGGTTTTGTCATGATATCTGCAATTTGACTCTCAGACGTGCAGTAGCTTAGCTTGACAACTCCATCATTCACCAGATCTCTAAGAAAATGAAATTTCACATCTATATGCTTACTCTTTCCATGGAAGACTGGATTTTTGGACAGCTGTATGGTAGAGCTATTATCACACATGATGACAGTTCCTGACTTCTCTGCAACTCCAATTTGTTCTAACACTCTTCTGAGCCAAACACATTGACATGCACACAAAGCTGCTGCTATATATTCTGCCTCCGTAGTGGAAAGAGCGACTACTAGTTGTTTCTTTGATGCGCAAGAAATAGCTCCTAACCCCATCTTAAACACAAATCCAAAAGTACTTCTTCGATCATCTAAATCTCCGGCATAATCACTATAAGTGAAGGCCAATAGCTTCAAATTGCTTCCTCCTTTTCTATAAAAAATTCCCATATTAATTGTACCTTTTAAGTACCTTAGGATTCTTTTTGCTGCAAGCCAGTGCGACATTTTGGGACTAGCCATGAACCTGCTTAACAAACTGATACTGTACATTAGATCAGGTCTAGTTACAGTTAAATACATGAGACTTCCAACCAATTGTTTAAATAAAGTTTCATCAACTCTAACACCATTTTCATCTTTACACAACTTTGTACCCGGCACTATTGGATTTTTCACAGCATTACAATCCTCCATACCAAATCTTGTTAATACTTCTTTAGCATATCTCCTTAGACAAATAAAAATACCATATGGGCACTGCTTCAACTCCACTCCAAGAAAATGCTTCATCCTTCCCAAGTCAGTCATATCAAACTCCAACATCATTGATTTTTTAAACTCTTCACACATGCTTCTATCATTTCCAGTAAAAATTAAGTCATCAACATAAAGGCTGACAATTAACAAATTACCTCCTTTTGACTTTGTGAACAATGTATGTTTACTGGGGCATCTTTCGAAACCTCCTTGTATAAAATAGGCTTCAATTATGCTGTACCAAGCTCGCGGTGCCTGTTTAAGGCCATAGAGGGCCTTTTTCAGCTAGTAAATTTTATCTTCTTCTCCTTTCTTTATAAATCCCTCAGGTTGCTGCATAAACACTTTTTCTTTGATCTCTCCATGAAGAAAGGCACTCTTTACATCAAGTTGAAAAACTGCCCAATTAAACTCTGCAGCTACAGAAATAATTGCACGAATGGTGTCAAGTCTTGCTATAAGAGCAAACACTTCAGTGTAGTCTATTCCATGGCGTTGAGCATATCCCTTTGCTACCAATCTCGCTTTAAACTTTTCTACATCTCCATTTTCATGAAGTTTCGTTTTGAATACCCACTTGACTCCAATGGGTTTGATTCCTTTAGGCAAGTCGGCGAGCTTCCAGGTTTGATTCCTCTCAATGGCTTCAATTTCTGATGACATTGCTTCTCTCCATTTTTTGCTTTTTACTGCCTTTTCAAACGAAGTTGGGTCATCTTCAATCATCATCATCATCATCACATTCAAATTTTCTTTTTCAGAAAAAACTTCACCTGTTTCATAATCTTGCATCCATGCTGGTGCTCTTCTTTCTCGCACACCTCTTCCTAATCCGTTATCATCAGAGTCTGGATCATTTGGAGTTGAGTTGGAGCTGCTGTATGAACTGCTTGAGCAGTAGTTTGGATTGCTTGCAATATCTAAACTACTGCTTGAATTAGTTCCTTCTTCATGCTGGTGATCAGCTTCATTATCATCCTTTCCCCATTCAAGTATTTCATGCCTTATTTCTTCATCAGATCTGCCCCAGTCCCAACTCTTTCCTTCCTCAAGAACAACATCTCTGCTAGTAATTACTTTCTTCAAAACTAGATCATACAACCTCCACGCCTTAGACTCATCGCTAACCCCAAGGAAAAGAATTTTTTTGCTTTTGTCATCTAGTTTATTCCTCCTTTGATCTGGTATGTGTACATGAGCTACACAACCAAAAATTTAGAAATACTCCACTGATGGTTTTTCTCCACTCCATGCCTCCTCTGGGGTTTTGTTTACAACTGCTACAGTTGGGCTCCGATTCTGAATATGTACACACCATCTTGCAGCTTCGGACCAGAAGATTTTTGGAACTTGCTTGTCATGTAGCATGGATCAAACAACATTCATAATTGTCCTGTTTTTTCTCTCGGCGACTCCGTTTTGCTGAGGCGTATAGGATGCTGTTAATTGCCTACTAATGCCTTGTGATTTACAGAATTCTTCAAACTCATTTGAAGTGAACTCACCAACCCTATCTATCCTCAAACAGATAATAAATTCACCTGTCTCTTTCTCAACACTAGCTTTATAGTTTTTAACATTAACAAAAGCTTCTGACTTTTCATGTAAGAAATAAATCCAAGTTTTATGAGTAAGATCATCAATAAAACTTAGAATATACCTCTTATTACTGTGTGATGCTGGTTTGATGGGACCACATATATCTGAAAGTACCAGTTGCAGTCGTTTTGATGCTCTCCATAAACTCTTCTTTGGTATGGATTCTCTGTGTTGTTTTCCAGTCAAGCACATAGTGCAGATCTCCTTGGTAAGTTTTAGAGAGGGTAGGTCCACCACCATCTTGTTGTAAGACAAGGTTTTTAACCCCTTGTGATTCAAATGCCCAAATCGACAGTGCCATATATGAGCTTCTTTCTTTGATACCTCTTCAGTCTGTAAACACATAGAATGCTTTTGCGCCATGGATGCTAGCAGATAAAACATACTATTTCCACTCATATTTGTTTGCATTATTAATCCCCTCCTAGAATGAAACACCTTACAGGTTCCATCTTGAATCAAAATGGCTAACCCCTTTTCTTGAAGTTGTCCTATGCTTAATAGGTTACTTTTAAGCTCAGGAATATAGTAGACATCAGATATTACCTGGATTATGCCATTTATTTGCATCATTATACTTCCTTTTGCTACTACTTCCATCCTTGTATCATTTCCAATCTTCACCATCTAATTGAAATCTTCTTGTAAATGTGAGAACCATTCTTTGTTCCCTATCATATGATTATTGCATTCCGAATCAAGGAACCAAATTTCTTCTCTCTTACCTTGATGGAGCTCTACATAGGACATCAACAAAAGCACTTCCTCTTCTTTTACTTCAGCATAGTTAGCCTTCTTGTCCCAATTAGGACACTCATATTGAAAGTGTCCTAAGTTGTGACACTTAAAACATTCAATGGTTGCTTTGTGCAAGGGTTGTCGTCCTCTTCCTCTGCTGCGTTCACCTCTCAACATGTTTAGACCCCTTCCTCTGCCTGATCTAATGTATTGAGTCACTTTTAGCACTTGTTCCTCTTCTTGGTAGCCTCGCATCCTTTGTTCATGAACAAGGAGACTCCTATGTACTTCATCAATGCTCATGGTACTTAAATCATTTAACTTCTCAATCGAGCAAACGACGTAGTCAAAGTCTAGAGTTAATGATCTAAGTACCTTGCTAACGACCATACTTTGCTCCATTGTCTCACCATTTGACTTCATCTTGTTCACCAAAGTCAAGGTACGCCCCAAGAAGCTGTCTATCTTCTCTCCTTCTTTCATGGTGAGCAACTCAAACTCCCTTCTCAAGGCTTGGAGTTGTGCCCTTCTTACCTTTGTGGACCCTTGATACTTTTGTTTCATTGAATCCCAAATTGCCTTTGATGTTCTCTTGTCAAGAATTGTTTCCAGAATCTCTCTATCAATCGTCTGGAATAGAAAGTTCTTGACTTTCAGGTCCTTGAGTTTGGCTTCTTCCACCGTTTTCCTCTGTGCTTCACTTACTGCTGATGCCCCAATTGCAGCTGGAGGAATTCCTTCATTCACCAGACTCCACATCTCCTTGCTTCTCAGGAAATTTTCCATTATCATCGACCAATGATCATAATAACCATCAAACTTTGGAATTGATGGCTGCACAAGATTCTCAGTGGTGGTGGACATTTTCCCTCGTGTTTAACTCACACTTTCTCAATATCACTCACCCAATTTGGCCTTTTCCTATCTCTGATACCAAATGTGAAATACAGAAACTTTGTATCTGAAAGGGATTGATTTTATTCATCAGAAAAGAGAGCTATAAATAACCTTACAAAAACAAGAATAACAACCCACTAACAACATGAAGAAGACAATTCTAAAAAAAAAAAAAAACTCTATCTTTTCCTAAAGACTAGAACTTCCTAGAGACAAGGACAAACAACTCAAAACAATTTATTCAAAGTAAATAACCAACAATTGATCAACTGTGACATGCTTGATCAAACTCAAGAACCAAATTCAACTCTTCATCTTCAATTGTCTCGACCTCATCATATGCTTCCATTAAAATTCCTCACAAGTGATAAGAATTTGAATTATGGGTGAGGGCACATCTTTGAGATTGTGAGAAATAATTGTGGACGAATGGTGTGCTGATGGTTCCAGTGCCTACGTATGATTTTGTGCGGATGGTTCTAGTGCCCATGTGAGCTCCGCTAAAGTTTATACATACTCGACAAAAAAAAGATGAACCTCTCCACAACTAGAGGGGGCGCAGGCTGACTTTTGGCCCGGCCCGTCCAAACCCACCGGGTCAGTCAACCCGCTGGGTTGACCCGGTCAACTCGGAGGGTTGATTCATTTTTAAAAATTTCAAACTTTTTATTTTTATTAAAAAATTATTGGTTATTGTGTTATTCATGGGATCTGAACCCATGACCTTTTATTGGAGATACAAAACATCAACCACTTGAGCTATAACTTAATTTGGTGCTTTTAGAGGGAAAAGTATATATATATATATATATATATATATAGAGAGAGAGAGAGAGAGAGAGAGAGAGAGAGAGAGAGAGAGAGAGAGAGAGAGAGAGAGAGAGAGAATGTTATTTGCACACTTTCCATTTATTTAAGCTCATATAAATATCAATTTCAATGTTTTAAATACTAGTACCTGATGAGACTCACACTATATTTATTTTGATTAATTATAAAATATATTTTGGTGTTCATGTTGAAAAACCTTCCGTCTAATAATTTTTTATTTAATAACAACATAATGAGTACAACGATAACAAATTTTAGAATTCAAAACTAAATTTAAGAACAAAAGTCAATCTCATTTGTAATGGATAAATAAATAGATGACAATTTTGATCTAAATAAAAAGAGAAAAAAAATATAAATAAACCTCATTTAATTTTTGCAGCAAGTTAACCACTAGACCCTTTAGTCTTTTTTGAAAAATAATAAAACTATAAATCTCTAACAATTTTTATTTTTCAAATTTTCTTATAATCTATGTGTATGCTCCTCTTGATCCAATTATTTTATATTTAATATTATTTTATTTACTTTAATTGTTATTAACATAGAGAAAATATTCATCATTCAATATTAAAATTTATTAATCATCTCCATTATTGAAATTATTTAAAAAAATATAATTTATATCAAATTATTTATGAAAAATATAATTATATAAAACGACATAATTTCATTTGATGTGATGTACTATAAAATGATCCTAGAAAAAATTAAAATTTAGTTCCATATCAGATAATATTGGTTTTAAAAATATTGCCAACAACATTTAATAATGAACATTTAACAAAATAAATTAGCAACTTTAAAATTTTTTAATAATGTAATTTTTTAAAAATTATCTTAAATATTTATTGAATTTTATAAAAAATGGGAAAAAAAAAATTGGTTGGCAAGGATTGAACTTGAGACACGAGCATTGTTTTGAATTTTAAAACGACTACTTTAGCCAACCCACCTATAAATAATTTATAAAAATGGTTTCTTTACAAAAATATATAATTAATATATAAATCTTAAGTTATTGACATTTAGTCCCACATCGACTATTTTATGAAAAACAATCTAATAATTGCCTATAAAATGAGTGATGGTCATCCTGACCATCTATTTGAGTTTTATTTATTTTAAATTATTTTTAAATTATGTTTCATAATTTAATTTTTTAAAATAAAAAATTAAAACAAAACCTGGCGGGCCGACCCGAAACCGGCGGGTTTCGGCCCGGCCCGCCGGTTTGGGGGAGTGGCCCGGGCCGGGTTCGGGTCAGGTTCTGAGTGGCTCGGAACTGCCGGGTTTGCCAGGTCAACCCGGCCCGCCGGTCCGGCACTGTTGGTCGGGCCTGTTCCGGGGCGGTCTTTGGCCTACCCGGAACTGCTGGGTCGGGCCCGGCGGGCCCTACTAACCGGGCCCCCCCCTCTCTTCTATCCACAACCGCAACTGCATTTTGTCATTATGTGTGTACACATGATAATTATAATATTATTAACGTATTTTAAAAAAAAAATTGTGGGATCATAGGACCCCAAAAAAAAAATGTGGATCCGCCCCTTATAGCACCTAATCTTGACCGTTGGAAATACCATTTTATGTTTCTCAATTTTCACCATGCTGGCTATGAAATTTTATGCATGACAATGACAATGAGTTGACTTTAGATATTGCAGCTGGCCAAGCTTTCTTTTTTCATTCAGATGATCTGTTCTTTGGATGAATGAAATTTCTCCAGTAACACTTGGGCCTGAATTTCATGATGTTGTCTTTGATTTATAACCTACTTGACCTTCTAGAGATCCAATCTACACTTATCATTCAATCATTCATGTACCCTGTTTTCATATATGAAACAATTCTGTTCTAGACTTCATCATATTTATAATAGTTTGTTATAGAATAATATCAGGGTTTTTTTCTTCATGTTATCTAAGAACTTCATTGTAGGAGATACTACACAAAGGATATAACCCTAAGAATTTGGAGTATGCAAAATTACTTTACTGAGTTCTACGAGGACTTGAATATTGGAGATATTACTAATTAAAAACCATAGTGTATTTTTTTTCCGAGTAAATATTTTGGTGAGCACTATACTATAGTAATTTTTCATTTGGAACATCAAACTTCCATTTGTATCATTTTTATTACTCAACTTTAATTTTTGTTTACCGAGAGAATACCAAGGGGATTCCGGAAAGAATTTCAAGACATAAGTTAGGTTTACTATATCAATACTAGTTTATTGGTTTATGCACTTTTTCAAAAACACTAATTTTCCGCGTCATTAATATGCGCAGACATAATATATGACCGAAAAGAACTACGTCACTACTCTTGTTGACACAACACATGCCGACTAAGTGATCAATAAGAGTGTCCATGTGGCTTTCTTTGATGATGTAATATATTTGCATATGACACATCAAATTGGTGTTGACTTGGCTAATCCGTTGTATATGTTATTAAATTATCCCAGGATCTTTCTAATATCCTCTCGGTGAACACAAATTAAAACTAAATGACCAAAATGATAAAAAATAAAATTTAATGCTCAAAATGAAAAATGACCATAGTATAGTATGATACCACTTAAAAATATTACCCATTTTCTTTTAGGAAGCTAACTGAAGCTAGTAATGTGCCGATTCATAGCCCAATACATCTCTGCCATGAATGTGACAACCAAACTTGGAAAATAATCTTGCATGTTCTTTGAAAATAAAGGAAGCCTAATGCAAGTATTCTAGTTATGCCTTCTTCTCAAAAATTGGAAATTTATGAAAGTATTTGAATATTTTAACATGTAACAAACTTTTATTTGTTGGCAGTAAAGGATGGAATGCTAGCTGTAAAATTGTTGGCCAAACCTATTAGGGTATCTTGAATATATTGCAAGAAAGAAAAAAGCTTATTCGGATTAATATACTGTTAAATTAACACAATCTCTTGAAAAATAACCCAATAAAAAAAAAATAAAACTACATGGAGGTTAGATAATATTGGCTACTTATAGCAATACTATAACAGTCCATATGATCTCACAAATTCAAAATGTGCCCCATATCCAACTTACAAATGTAATTTCTGTACTTCAATACACATGAAAAATTCATGTGAGAGATCAAGCATGTGCATGATGCTTAACAAGGCACAGAAAACAAACTTCATAAATTAGGGAAATACTGATAATCACTATATAGATAGTTCAGATCTATCTGATCAAGTTTCTTATAGAAATAAACTTGAAAAACTCAAACACTTGATCAGGAATATCACTGATCAAACTTATGCAACTGCTTTAACAGACTTTCAAACATGGGAAAATACTGACATACCCTCTACTTCTTATCAAATGACACCAGGACACACTGAGCTGCAACTTCACTGCTTCTTCTCTGCAATTGTACTTGATCTTCAATCAATTTCAACAAATACAAGAGAAAAAAAATGGATATTATCTTTATATATTCTTTTTCACTTGAGAACATATTTGGAATTCAATAAATTTGACAAAAGTTGCAAAACCAAATGAAATATGTTATCACATGTACAATAATCATATGGAAAACTTGCATGATCAATAGTGAATCCGTTACAAGCCAAAACTGTGTAACATATACTTCTAATAATGTTGAATTATAATGTGAAGGAACATGATTCCAATGGAATTCTGGCTTTATAGCAAAAACATGAGAAAAAAAGAAAAGAGTATATATTTTTCCAAAAGTATCAGCAGTACTTTAAAGGTATAATACCCGAATTGATCTCTCAATTTTTCTCTCTCTTCCCTTTTGATCCCTCTACTCAGAAATGCCACCAACTAGTCCCTTAACTCTTGAAAATTTAGAGACTAGTTGGCCTATTTTCAAGAGTAGAAGGGACTAAGTGGGCCAATTTTCAATAGTAGAGAGATTAGTTGGAAGCAATTGTGAGTAGAGAGATCAGAAGAGAAGAGAGAGAAAAGTAGAGAGACCAATTAGAGTATTAAACCTACTTTAAAGTGAGCAAAACAAATTGGAGACAACACTCTAATAAGTAAGTATTCCTTCTTATCAAATGCAAACTTAGTGCAACTTAATAAAAAAACATAAGGAATTAGACATGCAACATATAATCTTTAAGGTAATGCATATTTCTATAGAGAACAACTAATCAGCAAGATTTACTTTGCAATTAGAGTAAACTACAAAGTGAGGTTGTTTACCTTTAACTTGCCTCAAAAACTGAAAAGAGAACCCTTTTGAGTCAACTGTAACTACAATGTGAGGTGGAAATGAGATCTCTGCTTCAACCTCTTCTGTCACATCCAAAATCTAGTATTACAGTTAAAAACCAAACATGCTCAATTAGAAGGTTCTTATGCAAAGAATTCCATTGACAATAAGTTCACTCTGATTTTGTTAAATTATGGCAACAACTGACATAGACCCATAACTGAGATATTCTCCATTGGAAACAGAGACTTCAATCTTCTTTGTGCATCAAAGCTGTAAATAAGAACGGTAAAGTTGATACAAACATCAACAAAATTGAACATAAAAAAAAAAAAGAACAAGAATAAGCTAGTGAATTTGTATGAGAGGGTCTAACAAGAACGAAGTAAATTACAAGTATGATAGTACTTAATATGGTAACTTGTATTTCGAATCCCTTAAAACACATGGTTTCAGAAAAAAAACAAAAACTGCACAAAATGCAGAAACATAAGCTATGGATATGAATCTGCCAAACAAGAAGAAGTAACTTACTGTAATTATGGTAACTTTGGTTTCCCATCCTTAAACAAATATTTAAAAAAAAACAATAGAAATATTCACTAAAAATAAGACTCTGCAAACTACAGAAGCATGGACTATGTCTTGAATGTGCCTAACAGGGACAAAATGAAATATAATAATTATAAGAGTAAATTACAACTGATCCAAGTCTGGCTAACATAATTATAATAACTTACCATTCCAATTCATTAAAACACATACAAAACAATACAAGCAAATCAATAAAAATGAAGACTGTTCAAAATCATCAAGAAAATGAGCTATAAATCACAAATGTGTGCCTCATAAGAACTAAATGAAGTACATAACAAGAATAATACAAAGATTCGAATGCACGTGCATGAACTACAGATTTGAATGATCCTAGCGCAAAAAAACAAAATGAATTATAATCATTCAGCATTTCAGTTCCTTGAATCAGACCACTGAAGAGCAGTGACAACAACAGTAATAGTTGAAGTTTCCAAGTCCTCCGTTCATATGGGATTCCTCCTAGCCAAGCAAACAATTCTCATTACTCCCCTCCAAACAGGATGATGTGTCCTTAGCAATAATTACCTTCATCCAAACACTCATAATCAAGGCATACCAACTAACAAAGGTTGATCCAAGTAAATAAATAAATCTTAATTACTTAACTAAGTTTGAGTTCAAATCTTTATATACATGCAAGCAAATAAATAAATAAATAAATCTACTGAGAGAAATTTACCCCTTACGGGCCTTTCAGTATCTTGTGTAGACTCGTTTTTAGCTTGTACTCCTTGGAAACGAATTGGTCAAAAAAAAAGTCATCAAAGCATTCTAAGCAGATCCTTGCCATTATCCACTATGACTAAAAAATAATAATAATAGAAAAAAAAATCATGTCATCAGCATACTTCGGTTTCGAAGTTATTTTTGGTGCTGCCTCATAGTGCAAATTGCTTGAAATTTAAATTTTACACAAGTATTCTAGCAATTAAAATATTTATAATTTGCTTAATCAATGAAGAAAGATGAATTAATACAGGTAAAAAAAATACAAAATTCATATTTCTTTAAGCAGTACATAGTAATGGAGAAGCTTTCTGGTCATTCAAACTATGCAATTGTTGTTCACATCTGTAAGGAGGTGGCAACAAGCCATCAAGATCAACAAAATCACCGTCAGATTCGGGTGTGTTTCTTTCAGGGACTGAATCCAACACAGTGTCGGGAATCTCCGACAATGTCTCCTCCAAGAAGGATTTCATCGTCTGCATAGAATACAAGTTTCCCTCAACTTAGAACGAGAACATTACGGTTCAATAAAAGATAATACCATGTGATTTTAATTAGTTAATCAAAAGCGTTTAACTTGCAAGCAAGTGAAAAACTATTTATTTTGCACATATTCTTCGCAGGACCTATGACAGTGGTGCTTCTGAGACAAACAGTTAAAGAGATTTATAAACGTAACATCGTTTTTTGTCACACAAAAAATCGTAATACTTGCTCACAGGGAACATCGATTAACTTAAATTTTTTTCGCAGGAAGAATTCACAGAAAACTTCGTATAAATGCTTCTTTTACGGAAGTCAATCATGAAAACAGGCTCTTACGGTCTTACTAAGCATTTATCGATCTAATAAGGTAGGCGAATGAAGGAATACCGAGTAGGTTGTGTAAAGCATTTGCTTTGATGTTTAAGCGACAATCAAGAACAATTTGTTCACGAGTGAATGTTAAGAAAATAATATAAAATATGTGCTTAATAATTGATCTTTAGCATACCGTGCAATGGTGTAATGCGGTATCAGCTTTGCGCTTCCAAAGGCCATTTCCCCGTTCCCCGTGGAACAAGTTCAACAGTGGCTGCATCAGAAAGTCGGTAATAACAAAACAATAACATATCAAACATGAACAAATCATTTTGTTTTCAAGCTAATTTTTCAGGGATACAGGCAGACAGTCAGTTTCAGTAACCTAGTTCATAGTATTAGCTAAAAGACGAAAAATCAAGAAATGAGAAACAATTGCAAAGCTGATCCTATAGTAGACATCAAACAGATTTTTCACTGAACTGGAAGTACACAAAACGGACATGAACTGACTCAATTTTGATAAACCACTGATCTAACTTGTCACTGAATCAATTGAAATTATACAATAATTAGCTAATGTAATAACAAACCTTAACAAGTTGTCTGACATTTGGCTTTTTGCGTCCATCCTCCTTGAGAATTGAGTCACCATAAATCTGAAACTGTTCAAGGACCTATACCAAATAAAGACTTGTCAGAAGAAAAGAAGTGAAACTCATGTATTTAAGTTATTTAACATGTGACAGGACCTGTCGGCGTGAAAGAACAGAAGGCGGCAATCCATATATTGCGCTATCGACATGGCCAAGCATATGCCATGGGCTGAAAAAGGTGTTTCTTAACAATATTTAAAACCAAGACATATTAAAGGGTTTCGAATGTATGATAGAGGATAACAATTCTCACTTATTATAAGCGGCACGACCAACCATGACATTGTGAGCTCCTTGCCTTCTAGCAGCAGCAACCTGTTAAGACACAATGAAACATGTCTTGATGAAGAATTTCAGTCTGAAAAATAGAGGCAGACAAGCTTAATAACATGATCACATGCAGAAAAGGAGGAAATCGGGTAAACAAAGAGCACTGATCAATGAAAAGTATATACTGCTTAAGCAAAAGATCTTGATGATTCTAGGTTCTTAACACAGGCTTCAAATATAAATTGAAGTTCTGAAATCATGTTTCATTTCTGCATGAAATATTGGTGATGGTGCCCGTGGTTACCTGATCAATGCAAGTGATGCCCCCATTTAGAGTGAATTGCAGATCTGGGAAGTCGCGTAATAATGCAAAGTAATATTCATATCTGTAGGAAAAAGAAACTAGATCTCAATGCTAAATCATATTTAATAAACAAGTGGAAATAGGAAGAGAAAACTACTTGATGACCAAGGAACCTAAAAACAGGATATTCTACCACATATATCGGCATCATATGCTCACCATACATGAACCAAAGTGACTTTTAACTTTAAATGGTTAGCCTAGTTGTATTGTTTTATACAAAGAAATCTACTTACATTGTCGATGAAAACTCCGCACACAGATAATATCAGCAACAATATTGTATCATGCTAAAATTATACAGGAATTAATTACAATAACAGGCTGATAGAAAGTGATAAAAAACTTCAACAAACAAAACCAGACAAATTGTACATAAAAGGAACATTTAAAAGTTGATAATTACAGCAAGGGTTACAAAATTACCATCCCAGCCTAAAGAGAGAAGATATTCATTTTAACCAAGAAGAAAGTAGTGTGAATCACTAAGAAAGCACTTCCTTTGAATCATGTATGGCAAATTGCATAGAACCAAGAATTAAGAAAATGAGAACCATGAAAAGAGACTTACTTCAAAGGGGGTATCGTCCTATTCTCAGCAGGACTAAGACCATTAAGCAATGCCTTACGTGCATGAATAATGAAATGCTTGGTCGGTGATTTTGAAGAAACAGTATAAACAAATTCACCTGCAAAAACAAAATGACTTAGCCCACAATATTTCAACACTAAGATTAATATATATGCTGGAGAAGACATCAAAGTGTAAGAATTTCATCAAAAGTGAGGTACACGTGCCCTACTTTCTTGGACAGGAAAAAGCCAGATGCACATTTAAGCTCTAATATGAGCATCAATATTTATGTTATCAGGTCTAAGACTAATCGTGATAGCTCATAACATTTCTTAGGACAAAATAACAGATATATAAAATATAGAACTATCCATACATAAGATATCTTCTAAGTGACATGCTGCATTAAGAGAACAAATACACAATGTGTTTAGGCATTTAGTGCACCAACCAAAGTTGATTATATACCTGGAATTTTCATCACACCACACACTATTTCAACATTGAAAGTTTCATCTACAAAATTAATGATTTACTTTTATTAGTTTTAACAAGACCAAGATGTCACTCTACAAAGGGATCGAAGCAATACTAATTTTTATGTTGTTCATAGATAATATAGTCAATTAGCAGACTTTCGCATGACAATAATAAGATGCGAGAAAGAAGAGTGTTAAGGAAGAATATTAGAAGCTATTCAAACAAGAAACCTAACATAGATTCCCTCAATATGAACAGATATCATATTTCCTGTCACAGATAGTTTTATTAAAGGACTCAAAAATTAACATCATCTGATGAACTCGTTTACATTTAACTAAATCAGTGCCCTCAAAATTATATAAAAGAAACAAGGAGTGCGTAGAACCTCACAAAGTTCATTATATGAATCACGATCATCAACCCCTATTCGGCATTTTACACTGACTGGAGCATCACAATTGGTGGCAATGGTTGACATGGCATCCCCAACAAACTTGTGAAAGTAAGAGGTCAATTCAGCATATGGTAGAAAAGAGAAGCTCCTACTGACAACAAGAACTAAGCAAGTAAACAGATAACAGAAATTGATTTTTGTAATATCAATATCACCTTTGGATCAAACATGAGGCGTGCACCAAAGCATCCATGACCAGCAACTTTTCCACTAGGGCATCCGCAACTAATACACATCAACAAAGAATTCTCAGACAATCATAATAAATGTACTATAAACTACAGATTTTCAAAGGAAGGTATGATATTGACTTGAGGTTAATTTCATCATAATCATAAGCATTTGCAAGTTCAGCAGCTTTTGCTAGGTTATCCAGATTGCTCCCACCAATTTGAAGAACAATAGGGTGTTGTTCTGGAGGAAATGCCAAGAACCTGTCCTGCAAAGAATTTTCAAAATTATCAGTGCCCAATGTTTTTTAAGTGCATATTGTAAGAATAAAAGGGGTTTGATTTGGTCCAAAGCACATTTATATGTTATCTAATCCTCACAATTTTACCAAAATAATGTCATCACCTTTTAAAGGTTTGTGCTTAGCTTCTTATTCCCATGCTCAAACCCATAATCAAGAAATCAAATCTGAAAACTCAAGATAAGAGCAAGTTTATAAAAAAAATAATAACCTATATGGTCTTTTCAATCAATTGAAGAAAATGAGTTTATTCAAGATCATGATAAAACCATGGGAGGAGCAGATAAAATAAACAGACATGGTGAAGTGAAAAAAGGAAAATAATATTCCACACATGTGTGACACAAGTCACTCATGCTTATAATATCTATGATGGAATTTGTAAATATCAAGACCTAAACAAATTGTGCCTGACCTTTCCATCTTGATTTGGCATCTAGTTATATGGGGTGTTATATATACTTTAAACACAAACTTTTATATCTTCACAATTTTTCAAATTTGGCTAAACTTATCAAATTTGACACAAGTATCAAGCATATGGTGACTTTTACTAATTAAGAAGACATGTTCACTGCATCCACCAATTATCATACATAGTTCAACATACATAAGGCAAAAGATCCAAGACAAGATATCACTGGATTACCAAGTATGATTATGGCCTTATTTAAACCTATTAATCAAAATTTGTAATTGGTATAGGAAACAATCATGAACCAATAATGTAAACGTTTATATATATATATATATATATATCTACACAACTACGCACATTTACATTCCTTTGTCATCAATTATATTCTTTTATTTTCTTACCTCTTCTTATGTTTCTTTACCCTCAACCACAACATGAATGCTAAGCAATCAAAACAAAATAGTGAAGGGACTACCTATCATGAGTCCTAAAAGTTATAGCAGAGCTCTCAAACATTATTTGTTGAATAGTCAGAAAGGTAGAATGTGCTTGATAAATGATAATACTCAAAAGAACTCTCTAAGTTCTAAGATAGACCTTCCAAGTGTTTGATGTAAACTAAACATATTAATTGGGCCCAACTTAACCAAAAGTTTAAGGTAATTGGATAGGAGATCCAAAAATATACTCGGGTCTATATTTACCAAATTAATCAATGTGGAACTATTAATTACCCTAATACGCCCTCTTAATATGTATTAGTCTATTTAACAAGTCACATTGCAAACAAATCAAGCTCTGATACCATATTAGATGCATATATTATTTGAGCTCGATTCAACCCAAAGACTTAAAAGCTAACAAGATGGAAAATTGCAATTTATATATTCAAATCTATTAATTACCTTAATATGCCATCTTGATAAGTGCTAACTTATTTTAACTAGCCACATTGCAAACAAACTAAACAAACCAAAACATTTGCTTTTCTTCTTTTCATTGACATTCTCATCTTTTTACAAGAAACACTACGTTGTCTTTCTTCGCTACCGGGAGCTCCAAACCCTTCTTTAATGGCAATTACCATGACAAAGCTTCTCAAGAACTCTTTTCTTGCTAGCCGTAAGAACGGTCCCTTCTCTTAGCCCCATTAACACCACCTTTACTTCACTAACACCTTGCTTGAATGGGGTGTAATGAGGGTTCATAGAGTAAGGGAAAGGAAGGGAAATGGTGTGTTCAACTCATACCTTACTTGGGGCAGAGGTAAGGTAAAGGAAGGTTATTAACCCTTTTGTGTTTGGTTTGAAGAAAATGGAAGGTAAGGTTATATACTAACATTACCAAAATAGTCTCAAATGTTATATAATGATAAACAATATATCAATAAACAAAATATGATCTTCTGAGAAAGGTTTAACAACAGTGCCCTTGATAAATTTTGATTTTTAAAATAAAATATATTTATCTTGAATTGTTTAAACTAGTTTGACATATAAGTATCATGTGATCTAATACAATTTTGTTTTATAAACTAATTAATATTGCAAAAGCATTCATATAGTCAAATGTTCAAATTCATATAGTAAAAAGAAATATTGCAAGGCTCTTTATTGATACCACACAATTGAACTCCCAATTAATGTTAAAACAAGGATATTTGTTTTAGCTTACTAATACTACCCAAATTGCAAGTGTTCTTATCATGTAGTTTAGGAACCACAAACGGAATGGACCTTGTCATTATACTTAACAAAAGC
Organism: Dioscorea cayenensis subsp. rotundata; assembly: GCF_009730915.1. Lineage (NCBI taxonomy): Eukaryota > Viridiplantae > Streptophyta > Magnoliopsida > Dioscoreales > Dioscoreaceae > Dioscorea > Dioscorea cayenensis. Next base: position 5,341,448 of record NC_052473.1, read on the forward strand.
CGCTCCCTTGAGAATTTTTATCTAGAAATTTACAACCATAAGCACCTAGTAATCATTGTCATACAAAGTAAAATTGCAAGGCTCACAAAGTATAGTGTGTTGTTGTATACTCACAGACAGAGAAAAAGCATAGAAATCAACATTATATGTGAGGAAATGTATGTCAGCATTTTGACTTCCCAAGTTAGATCATCACATGATAAAGCATGTATCCAAGAACAACATATTGCGGTGTTAAAACACAAATCCAGCTACCAACAAGAACATAAAACACAAAACAAGATATGAGAGAAGCTATTGAAAAGTACTAAATACCATTCAGCACGCCACAAAATGCACCTAATTCAAAATAAAAGAATATATAACCATAAACAATTAGCTTTGTCCCTAACCAAATTATTTCTTAATAATTCATATTTCTTCAAAACATTCTCATACAATATTTTTTTCAACTACAATATAAATTCATCTAGCCATGAACAACCAAATGAAAAATAACTGCAGTATAATGACACTTTGAGAAGATAAGCAACCAAATGAAAAATAACAAAAACCTATGATTTTAGCACTAGAATCTCAACATATTTCAGCATCTCTCTCCATCTAGCCTAAGCTTTATCCACTTTAACCAACAGAGACCTAAACCAAACAAAATTCCAAGATTTAAGAAACTAAATTCCAACAAATCCAACCAGCAAAGTCCTTCTATTACACAAGTTTCACAAAAAAAATATCAAATAGAGAGCAAATCAAAGAATCAAGCAAAAGAAATCCCACACACTCAAACAACAATGATGATCATTAATTCATATCCGCAAGTGTTGAGCAACAATCCCCAATGAAAAACCAACGCACAGATCGAGAGTAGTGAGTGTGAAAGAAAATGGGAATTTGGGATCCTGAGAGGAGAGGAAGCTTAGGCTAGGTTTTATTTTCATTTCACCCTGAACACATAGTAAAATGGGTAAAGGATATCATTGGTCATTAGACAATTAAAACAAGGGTAACGTTGTCCAATAAAACTATCAACCCTCCTCTTTTACCTCCCAAACTCTTACCTCTCCCTTAACATTTCTCCCCAAGCAAAGGTTGAGGAAACCTTTACCTCCTAAACCCTTCAAAACACCCCCTCAACCTTTCTTCCCAAGCAAAACCTAAGGTAGTTGCAGTGAAGGCCTATGAATATCGGAAGTCTCTTTATGAGGAGATCACTCATAGGGTAGTGTTCATCAATGTTGTTAGCACCTGGCCAATGACTCAGATTTATAAAAAAATTGGAAAGAAATATAAGGTCAAGTACTTTGAGGATAAGATTCTAGATCGGTATCAACAAGCAGCTTTAGAGATAATCTCAGCTTAGGCCTACTCTTAATGAAGATTATTTTTCCATTATATTCAAGTCCTAGATAAATCTTGCCTTAATTCCTCACTCTTAGTTCTAAAAGTCTCATCCAAACTATTTTAAATTTTAGTTTTCAATCATGGGGCCATATTTTGCTCATTGGCTTGTCATAAGTTGTTGAAGAGCTTGGTCAAACTATCTACATTATAAACAAACCTAAAAAACAAATTACCAAGCTCTGATACCATGTTAGATGCAAACCAAACATACTATTTGGGCTTGATTCAACCCGCAAACTAAAGATCAAAAGATGGAAGACCTAAACTTACATTTTCATATCCATATTTGCCAAATTAATCAAGGTGAAGCACTCAATTACTCTAATACCAAGCAACCCCAAAATCACTCAAATTGTATAGTGTTAATATTGTGAAAAATATGAGCAAATCAGTCAAGGAGAAAGGTCCATATGATCCTAAAGGATATTTAGAGCTTGTTAGTAACGCACATTAGAGGCGCCACATTAAAAATGAGGTTAAGCAGTGAATCATCCTTTAGAACCAAAGAAAAATATAGGGAAAGATAGACTATGACATGATGTATCTTTCCATGCCCATTCTTAGTCATGATAGTGTGTTGTTTAATAAAACCCATAATAGTAATTGGAGGTACATAGATAGTTCAATGTTGAAACAATGGCAAAACATGCTCAAAGATTATCAATTCATTAGATAGTATAGTGATCTAATTAACAAAAGCAACAAATTATGTGAGGGGAACTTTAAGGTTTTGAGGTTTTGAGGTTTTGAGTAGTGGTGTGAGGGTTTCTAATTACTTGAATATCAAACCAAAGAGAGAACAAAATAGAGATAAGAATTGCCCAGTATATACAAAATTATAGTATGTATCGACAGTATTTTTCCTATACACTGGCTCATTATAAGGCACTTTAAATTTCTTACCAAGTTGTCCTTTTGGTGAACAATGGTTTCTGCTACAACCATCTCTGTGAAAAGCCATGCACGCTTTGATATTAATCGGGCAAGAAATCTATAATGATTATCTGTCCAATCCATCATTGGAGCAACACTGCAAAACAAAGTCACCATGATTTTGTTAAACTGAAAAAAATTGCATGCCACTTGCTTATTATTGACCTATTCTTTGTACAGCTACCTGAACCAAGGAGGAGGATACTGTCCATTAACCTTATCCTTTTCGGAGAAAATTGGGCCTTTCCCATTAGAAGAATTAAATCTTCTAAATTGACTAGAAAAGGTACGTAATCTACCAATGGATTGACTATGATGGTGGTTCAAGCTCCCTTGTTGAAGAGGAACCAAACTACTAAGCAGGTTATGTCTTGCATACTTCATCATGATAAAGCTAAGCTAAGATAATGACATTTTTTCAGCAGAACCTGCAGCAACGAAACCAATAACAATTACCCAAATAGAAAAATGTAAGGGAAGTGATTATTATATATATGAATCTAAAGCCAGCAGCTAAAATTGTTTCATAAAGCTCTTTAGTACAGACCCACTTGTCCAGATTAGTTCAGCTATATAACTATGCAAACCACAAGCCATAAAAAATCTTATGTGAATGACAGATAATATTGAAAGAAAACCGAGGAAGAGAAAAAGAAAAATGTTTACAGAGAAGAACACGAATTTTAAGATTAAGACTAAACCAAAATCAATACTTAAATCTAAACAGTGAATCACCAACAGAATGCACAATTAGGTCCTGGAATTAGAAAAGAACCAAATTAGAAGAAAGATGGAAATCTTGATATAGAAATCCATAAATATACAAGAAAAAAGCAAGCTTCAAACATTGTTGCATGTCTTCACAATAAATTATCTTCTAAAGAATACAAATTACCAAAAAGTAAAAGACTTCCACAGAAAGAACACAGAGATTTAAAGATCCAGACTCAACCCAAAACCAACATGCACTTTGCACTAAATGAGAAGAAAGACAATCTAATACATGAATCTATAAAGACATCAAAATACACAAAAAAAACAAATACAAGCTTTAAACTCCAATGCATATCTTCATAAGACTCTATCATCTGCTGTCACATTGCCAAGCTTTTCAACCAGTAAAAATCAAAATCCAGACTTCTCCCCAACAAGCACTATGTCTTTCAAAACTAAGCTAGGAATGTATGAAAAATCAAATTAACATTCTTTTGCACAGATGAACAATAGCAAAATTTTGTGTTCAAAATTATGTTTTTTTATAAAAAAATCAGTACATCAACACAAACTAAAATAAATAAAGAAACAAAAAGAAAAAAAAAACACATTTTACTGCATGTCAATTACTTCCATATATTGTCAAAAAAGTTCACAGGAACTTGCTTCAAGGAAATGGACGCAATAATCAAACAAGCAATGAACGAACATGTATGATTTCAAGGATGGAAATCAAAAGGCAAGGAAAGAGAAAAGAAGATAAGGAGGAGATTAGAAATCACCGAGATTGGATGGTGCCGTCCCGCCGTCAAACCGGTCGGCGGCGGCTTCAGAAACAGAGACGGAGGGAATGAAGCTAAACCAAAGAACACAGATAAACTTTGATTTATTTATTTATTTTATTTATTCAGCATCTAATTAATTAATAATTTTATTTAGCTTTAATTGATGTACAAGTCCCTATAATTGTGTACTTTCTGCCCTTTTAATCCTTGTAATATTTTTAAGCACAATTAAGTCCTCATACTTAGTCAAGTTGGGTCATTCTAGTCCGCGGTATAGATGGACAAGTGTAAATTGTAAGGACTTAATTATACCTAAAAATATTGTCGTGGACTATAACGACCCAACTCGATCAAATATGAGGACATAATTGTACCTAAAAATATTAGAAGGACTAAAAAAGTAAAAATACATAATTATAGGGACTTGTACGACAATTAAACCTTTTATTTAATATCAATTATGTGTTTAACATGGGAAAATTTTTTCTAAAAATAGTTGTTCTTACCATAGTTTTTGAAAGTAATATATTATTATTATTAGTGTGGGCAAATAAGAGACAACCACCTCCATTTGAGGGAAGTTTGGAATGAAGTCAGGACTAGCACAGATATAAAGTATAACTGCAAACTCAATAAATACCATCATCTAGCATGAGTTTTCTAGTTAATTTTTGAGTTTTTTTATAAACAATTTACTCAAAATATCTAGTGTCAATAGGTCAAGAAGTTGTAGGTAAATTAGTATATTAATAGATAATATATGTTAAAATATATAATTTAAATTAAAATTAATAATTTTAAAATTTAATGTGGGTTTTCAATCTTAAAGTGAATTGGTTTGATTATTTATTCAAATATATTTTTTCAAGAAACACTTTAAATTTTTGAAAGTAAAAATATATGTAAAGAATTTAATTATGTTATTTTATTATTATATATTTTTTAATATGTGAATTTTGTAGTAAAAATTATTGAACTAAAAAACCCTTACATGTTCAAATGCTCTAATGAACCTACCACTTAGCTTAATACTTTAATAACCCGACCGGTATGATTATGTGATTCTAACAATTCGAGTACATTTGTATGTATATATATTTTATTATTATTGAAAAATTCTACTTTAGTTGTGAAGATTTTATTTATAGAGCGTAAAGTTTATAAATATTGAGCCCACTATGTTCGGAGACCAATCAAGCATTTGGAAGGAATACATTAAAGTAATTCTACCATTACGTATGTTTTAATTTTAATTAATTTATTTATTTATTTGACAATAGATGATAATCACCACCTCATTTAAAGGTTTATCAATAAATAGACAAATATGAATATACACCAGTTATGATAACTTATTAACCTCCTAAAGACTTGTTAAATTAGTTAGACGCCACATAAGGCAATGAAAGTCAGCCATATGTAAACCTAGAAAATTTGTAAGAATCATATCAAGCTAATAAGTCTTCCTTGTTATGCAACCATAGAAAAGAGAGATATGACTTTTTTCCATAGAGACCCATTTAGAACTCATTTAAATAGTATCATAAACAGTATATGATGACAAAGAATAATGGGTGAACAATAATACACCATTACCATGTGCAGAGCTTTAACCTTAGGCCTATTCACCCACTATCATGTGACAATCTACTTGGCTATACAGTGGTTATCTCAACTTATTTCAATGCTAGATATTTTAAGATAAAAAGGATTACAAATAAAGTTTATTTTATTAATTAAATATAACTATTATTAAAGTTAGAAAAAACTATTGAATTAGGCTGTGTTTGATTGGCAACATGGAAAATTGCTGGAAAAGAAAATTTTTTCATGGAAAAATTTTATATGAAAAATGAAAAAATCATCGTTTGATTGGCATTATTTTCTAGTTAAAAAATCAAAAATTTCCTATAGAAAATTCAGATTTTGTTGTTTGATTGCTCTTCTTTTCTACGGAAAATGAAATATTTTCCATGGAAAAAAATCTCATTTGTTGTTTGATTCAATGTTGTCAAACCCGGACCGCCCCGGCCGGTTCGACCGGAAAAACCGGGAACCGGTCTTGAGACCGGTCCAGTTGCACCCTATGAACCGCCCTTGAAATAAACCGGTCAAAAATTGAATGACCCGGCCGGTTTACTAGGAAGCCGGGTGACCCGGCCGGATCTAACCGGTCAAAAAAAAAATTATAAAAAAAAAGAGAAGATTGAAGGTAAAGAACGAGAGGAAAGTGACCGGCGGGCTGTAAGAAGAGTGAGGAAGCAAGGAGAGAACGGGAAAAGAGAGAGAGTGTGTTTTCATTTCTTCTGTGAGTCCGAGAGGGGGTGAGAGTAGTGGACGGTTCACGTGCTTTGTAACTTTGTTTTGTTTCTTTTTATTTTTTATTTTTAAAATGTTTTATATTTTTAAAATTTAATAATAGTATATAAAACTAAAAGTTTAAATATTAAATTAATTGTATTTAGATATTTTAAAAAAATAAGAAAAATATATAAAATTAAAATTTTAAAAATGATATTTAACTAATTGTGTTTTTAATTTTTAAAAATATATGTTATATTATTTTTTATTATTATTAATTTATTATAATATATTTTTTAATATTTATTATTGACCCCGGTTCAACCCCGGTTTGACCCAGTCGAACCCATCGACCCCTGACCCCTGGGCTTGACCGAGTCGATGCCCGGGCAGGGTCTGACTACCTTGGTTTGATTGCATCAATTTTCTTTGGAAAAAGTCACATTTTCCATGAAATTTTTTTTAAAAATTATTAAAATTATAAACAACGCTACGTGGAATTGAATCTTATTATCAAAACGCAGCGGGATTTGTTCACTGATCTGGATAAATTTATTTAAAGTATTATCAAGTTATATAATTTATCTTTTTTAAAAAAATATTTAAAAAAAAAGAAAAACTTTTCTTTTAAATTTTTAAAAGAAAAGATATTTTAAAATTATAAATAACGATACGTGGAATTGAATCATACCGTCAAAAAAGCCGCGGATCTGTTCACTGATCTGGATAAATTTATTTAAAATATTATCAAGTTATATAATTTATCTTTTTTAAAAAAAAATAAAAGAAAAGAAAAAACTTTTCTTTTAAATTTTTAAAAGAAAAGATTATTTTAAATATTTTAATCGCACGTTATTTTTTACATAGCCTCTTACATTTTTCTTGGAAAACTTTTCCTATGGTGGAGGTAGAAAAAATTTTCTATTGATTTGAGGGGAAAAGGTCAGGTGATAGAGTTTGTAAAAAAATTTTAGCAAATAAACAACCTATTTAGCTGAAAAATGACCCATAGAAAATTTTTTCATTGAAAAAAAACAATCAAACATAACTTAATTAAATTAATGGTGGCATATTTGCTTTCCCCAAAACCAATTATATATCATAATTACCATTTATTTATAATTCATAATAATAAGATCACATTTGGCATAAAATTCTCTGCCCAACCCCAATTTATTATAGCATCTCCAATCAAACACATAATTTGAAAGGTGAGACGAGTGAACAAGCAAGAAAAAATCAATTCGGCATAGAATCGCAATTATAAAAACAAAAAAAAAAACTTTCAATTTCAACTTATCCAGAGAGAGAGAGAGAGAGAGAGAGATTGAAAAAGAAAGAAACTTGCGTGATGATATGAGTTTGTCTAACCAATGATAGAGTCTCTAAATGGAACTCATGCAATCTTTATCTCTGATTATTATTATATGGCAAAAAAAAATTGTGTTGCATACAAGCTGTCTTGTGGTTGGCAAGCAATAAGTGTTTTATATTATCTATTTATTTATCTATTTATTTTTAACGAGAGTGAAAAATGTTGCTAATCACAAGATTGATAAATATAGAAGTGAATCAATCATAATAATTTACAAATATATTAAAATAATATAAACATATATTCTATTTTTTTTAATTTATTTTCTTTTAGTCTAAATGTATTACAAATTTAAATTAATTTTATAATAATATAAACTTAAGTAGATGTAAATAAATATAGTAGTCTATAACATTAACATTATATAGAGTATTAACTAATAATAGAAGTTTCCTATCCATGTCAATATGAAGACTTTACCATAAAAGGAAAAATGATATAGACTGATGCTATTTAAATATATATGCATCCCTAGAAAATGTCACACTTAATTAAATTTTTTAACACTTTAAACACCTAAAGAAAGATAGATTTGATATTAACAACTATATAAATTGTGTCGGTGCTTGTCTATGAATTGAAATGTGTAGGAAAAATATAGGAGACATGAATTGAATCCATAGATGTGATATCATAGTTATCTTAAAAAATACTATTAATGTAATTTATAATGTAATTTATAATGTAATATACATATTTTTTTTATCCTTGTTGTTATTATTATTGATTCAACATTAGCATTATTATCACTTATTATTTATTGACCTTTTCCAATATGCCAAGTTATCTATTTATCTTAGAGAACCAAGAAAAAAAAATTGAGTCATATGTAAGTGGGTTAATTTCTAAATTTCTAAAGGGAAGGAAATGAATCACTGATACTTTGTTATAGATATATATATATATTAATATTAATTATATAAACTTGTGCAAAATAATAAGTAATAAATGGGTATTTTAGACATTAATTAAATTAAGTTAATTTCTGCTTAGAAAAAAAATTGCATCATATGTAAATGGGTTGATTTTTAAATTTCTAAAGGAAGGAAATGAATCACTGACTCTTTGTTGTATGTATATGTATATATTAATTATATAAACTTGCGCAAAATAATAGGTAATTATTTGGTATTTTAGATATTAATAAAATTAAGTTAATTCCTGCTTAGATTTAAGTTTGAAGAAATAATTATTTTTTAAAATAATTTTGTTAACTCTTACAAATAGAGATTTAAATTAAGCCTATTTAGTGGTTATAAAATCATAAATAATCTCAAAAAAAAAAAATGAAAAACATTTTATAAAGAACTAATTAATAAAATATTGTTGCCTCCGCAAAACAATTAAAGGAAAACATTATATATAAAAAAACAAAAACAAGTGGGTCATCCCAAGCTAAAAAACAAAAACAAGAAATTAAAAAAAAAATTGATGATTTTTAGGATTCTGTTGACTTGAAACATGAATGAGAAGGGCCAAGCAATGGACAGCTACCAAAGTATCATCAACATCACAACCCTAACCCTAACCCTAACTTTGTAAAAATCCACCCCCATAAATAATTGATCCAACTCATCGCACTCCACACTATCCACGCTGACAAGTCATCATCTACTTGGCTGAGTTACAATTTAGGGAAAATTTAAAAATTAGTTAATTTATAAAGATCTATATCTAAATAATATATTTTTTCAATACTATGGAATGATCATTTCCTGTAAAAAGAATATATGTATATATAACCTTATTAAAATTTGGTTAAATTGTTAAGTTCAAACTAAATGAATTCAATTGAAGAAATATGAATTATTCTAACGATTTAGATGAAGCAGAATAAAAAATTGGTCAATTTTTAGCTGAAGGTATATATGTTTAATCGAATTATTGCATTTTTTTTTTTTTACATTGAACATTGGACTTTAATATTCACAAAAAAAAATTAGGCCTATAATTAGAGTGTATGTAGGTGAAATTTTTTTTTTTTTTTTTTTTTTTTTTTTTGGGTCCTCACCTTTATAATATTAGGGAGCACGATTAAGAGAATTGAATTTAGATCTCCTAAGCGAGTGGACCTGAGACCAAACTTTTGTAATTTATTAAACATTTAATAAAGAGTAGTTATTCATCACATTCTTCTTGTATTTGTGAAGTTTTTGTTTATTTATTTATTTTGTTGCTCAAAATAAGGCACTCATTTTTGAACTTTGTACTCAAGTTGCTGTGGGTTGGTCTAAAACAGTGGCATGGAAACATCATCACAACTGATGTTGAAAAGCAAAAGCTTCTTGCTTTATAAAATAGGAAACTCACGTTCACAATAATTATTATGAACATTTAGAAATAGTTTAGATTTGAAAATTTGGATCTATGTAATTCATCATTCAATCCAGTCACTCAATAAGTTGAACTCATATATTAAATTGAACTTAACAGATACTCTGATGGAAGTAATTATTTTGTTTTTAAATGTTCATGTAATTTGTTCTATATATTTTAAAGACGCATATTCAAAATTCCTGTTAATGTTCTAATACATACACTTTGTTAAAGTGTGTATATCCTTATATAAACCTATTTGTTTATGTATATACTTTCACATAATGCTTTTATTTTTTTAAGTTTTTTAGTTAAATTTTAGTCATAAACGTATATAAACAATTTTATAATTTCACAGCAGTGTGAAAAAAAAAAAACCTATATATAAGCTCAATATAAACAGTGACTTTGTTATACATAAAGTAAAATAAAAATTTTTTAATTGACTTCAAGAGGTAAGAGTATATAAGCAACTAAGAATGATTTATAAAAGTATACAAATAATTTTCTATTTTTCCAGCTGTAGTTTTTTAAAAAAATTATATATATAATTTAATATAAAAGTATTTTTTGGAGTTATACTACATAATGTAAAATAAAATCTTTTAACTGACTCTTATATGAAATGGAAAAATTTTATAAATAAATAAGAATGATTTGTAAAGATATATAAGTAATTAATTATTGTCATAGTATTATACAAGTAAAAACATCATATACATACAAAATATCAATATAAACGTGGACTTTGGACTTAGGTAAATGCAAAGCTTAATAAAAGCAAAGTATGTGTATTAATGAGACATAAAACACTGCCCATTTAACTAAAAAAATTGAAAAGAAAGAGGGAAAGAAAGACAAAAAAATACAATGGGTCTCATTATAGGTCCCTTAAAAAATTAGCTATATTTTTCAACCTCTTCAAAATTATATAGTAAGAAGATTTATTATAATGGGTTTATTATTCCTGATATATTATTTTAAGCTAATATGACAGATCTTTACTATGCCTCATGCTAGCCTGTCCCTATATAGTAAATCTCTAGGGGTTATTAAGTCACCATAATTAGTGCACCTTTGTATTTAATTATGTATCGCTAACTTGTGTATAAAAAAATTAAATTAAAAATACCGACAAAAGATAAGAAGGAACAGAAGTAGTCAAACGAGCAACGCATGTAAATCATTGGTCTCATCCTCATGAAAATCAAGGCCCACAAAAGGCCAACCAAGTTAGAAAATTCTCTCCAAAGAAGACAACCTTGATTCATAGAGGCCAGCTAGCTAGCTTCAAACCATCATCGTCATCATCATCTCAAATTCATCTCTATATATAAACCATATAGATATCTCTCCCTTCTCCATAACAAAGCACACACACACTCTTATTGTAGTCATACTAGTAGTTCAAAAGATGTCAAGAATGTTAATAGTTCTAGTGTCATACTTATTAGTTGGAGTGGGTGTTTCAGCAATGAATTTTTACAATGATGTTGATCTGACATGGGGAGGAGACAAGGCAAAGATAATGGAGAATGGAAGCCTTCTTGTTCTAATTCTTGATAAGGGTTCTGGTTCTGGTTTTCAATCTAAGGCTGAGTATTTGTTTGGCAGGATTGATATTAAGATCAAGGTTGTTCCTGGTAACTCTGCTGGCACTGTCACTGCTTACTATGTAAGTGCTTTTATTTGCTTTTACATATGTTATATCTATTTCCAAATAGTTATTTTTTGGCGAAAATGAATATTTATATGAAGGGTTTTATTTAATTTGTCATATAAGCAGTTTATTTATTTTTTTAATGTCTTTTTCATTCACCACAAACTTTTACATATATATATATATATATATATTGGTATTTTGAGTCGCTTGTTGGGAGCCTATAAAAAGATAATCTTCTCCCAATAAATATTTTTTTGTATACACAAAAATTTAAATTTGTAATATTTTTTAAGTGACTCAAGTGGCTATCAACATTTATACAGAGCAGATAAGCAGTTATTGAATTTGAATTTAACAGTCAATTTATGGACATTTTTAAAATTTTTATCTTTAGACGTTTTTAAAATTTTTATCTAAAGACATTCATAGATGATTGACCCTCTATATATTTATATGATCAACCTACTCTAAGGTATTATTCTTTAGTATTTATATTTTAAAAATATTCATTATAATATTTATACTTTGGGCATAATATTTACTTTGGTTTCTTATTAAAGTTATAATTTGTATTAAATGGTAATAATTAATTGTATTATGTTAATGTAGTTATCTTCACAAGGATCAACACATGATGAGATTGATTTTGAGTTTTTGGGGAATGTGAGTGGAGAACCATACACACTTCATACAAATGTGTTTTCTCAAGGGCAGGGCAACAGAGAACAACAGTTTTGTCTCTGGTTTGATCCTAGATTGGATTTCCACACTTACTCTGTTATTTGGAATCCTCAAGCCATAATGTATGTTTCTTATATCCTTCTATCTTGTTTTTTTATATATATAAATATTTATTTATGGTATGAAAAGTTAAAATTTTATTATTATTTTTTTTTTAAAAAAAAACTAAGAGATGTTTTACTTTTCTAAAAAAAACTAAATGTTAATTTATTATTATTATTATTATTATTATTAAAAGTGGATTAATCCGGAATCCTTAATCATTAAGTGGAAGAGAGCGTATAATATTCGATCTTCTATTTGAGAGAAAAATAAACTACAACTCTTTTATTCTAGAGTTGGTAAAAATCTTAAATTTTAATATAAATAATATTATTTATTTTAAAAATTGTTTAATTTATTGTTTTCTCTGCATGCATGTTTATATTTTATATATATATATATAAAGTCCCCTCTATCGTATTTTTCTAGTACTGTTTTTATTGATAATACATAAAATTTTTTTACTCAAGCTTAATAAATTCTAACAAACAAGTTAAACCCATTAAGTTTTATTTGAAAAAAACTACTTAACTCTCAAATCATCTCTTCATTAAAAATTTTTACAAAACGATCACAAATATTCCAAATACCATGTAAATCCTAGATAGCAACAAACCTAAACTTTTACATGCATGCATGCATGCATGCATTGAAACTTTTCATGCAGTTTCTACGTAGATGGAACTCCCATCAGGGAATTCAAGAACCAAGAAGATAAAGGTGTACCATACCCTAAAAACCAACCAATGCGGCTCTACTCTAGTCTTTGGGATGCCGAAGATTGGGCTACACGCGGCGGCCTTGTCAAGACTGACTGGTCTCAAGCTCCGTTCACGGCCTCTTACCGTGCCTTCGCCGCAGATGCATGCTTATTCTCTAATGGAAAATCATCATGCACCGATGACAATAGACCAAGTGGAAGGTGGTGGGATCAATCTTTGGACTCAATTGGTATGAAGAAGCTCAAATGGGTTAAGGATAACTATATGATCTATGATTACTGTCAAGATAGCAAAAGGTTTCCACAAGGTTTTCCTCCAGAGTGCTCTTATTGAATCTTGATCATTGGTTTTGTTTTTATAATTTTGATATTTGGAGTTTGGTTGAGTGAATTAAGTATAAGTTTGTATGTAAGGTTTGTGGTGGAGATTTATGTCATAATGTTGTCTGTTTATTTGGTTTATCAATAGTGTAAAAAAATGTTTTGGTGTTTTTAGTCTTTTGTTGCCTTTGGTTTGATGACAGATCAAATATGATCCTTAAAATTTACAAGGATAAATAATACAGGGTGGAAATTTATAAGGGTTTGTATGTAAAAGCTCATAAAATCAGTAAATCACTGTGAGATTTAAGCATGTTATATAATACAAACATATTAATATGATCAATCAACTGAATTCTTGAAAATTATACAAACTTAATGGTTCAAATACCCAAAAAAAAAAAAAAAAAAGAATTATATGACAAACATACTTTACAATCAATATACATGAATAAGGAATTGATTGATTGATTGACCAAAATGATCAAGCAAATGAGTTATTAAATTGGGAAAACCAAAAATCAAGAGTAATTTGAATACATGTTGTATGATATCTATGCATGCAGAGATAAGAAATGGTTAATGTAGGCCTCTGCAAGCATGTTGCCAAGCTTGACTTGAGCTTCAGTACAGAGATGTAAGTGATCTTCCTTGAGAGGCAATCCCTTGGCATCAACACAGACAACATTCGGCATATCGATTCCCAGCTGAGCCTTTCGGACTTGTTCTATGTGTTGCTTGTCACCTGAAGCAAGAGCAACCTGTAGATGATGTAAAACAAATAAAGTTGAGAACCATGACTAATGAATCTACCAATGAAGTGAAGTATTCAATGAAATTCTAGATAATTTGTACTAAAATTTTCAATTTGTACTCTGTTTGTTGTTAATTTCAATTCTTAACTGCTATTTTGGACTGTCAATGTTTAATCAGAACGGTCAAGTAACCAAAATAGCAATCCTAACTATCACCAATAGACTTAGACAATAAAAAGCAATTGAAGTTCAAATGGGAGTCCATTTGTGACGATATGATGTGTCATCGACCTTATCTTGCCTACCAAAATTTTATCAATACGGGATTAATTGATGTGATTTAGGGACCTTACGACAGGATTATATTTGCATCGTGACAGTAAAATCCTAATTTTCACAGTTGGATATTAATTCGTGCTCATCTTACTTCCAATGACAATTTCCACAAAACAAAATACAGAATTCCACATGATTCATCGCAGGATCTAGTCAACAAGTAAATGCAATAACATAACAACCTTACAAAGGTGATAGGTTCACAATCCAAGAGATTAACTGTTTTCTCAACATACCATGCATTCAATCCTTGACCAAAATTTCATAAGTTGATTCATGCAAGACATTGTTTAAAATATGGAATTGAATGTGCAAGTACCACCCATGGTCCCAGTGGCAAACATTAGACACAATGATCCTTGTATTTTGGTACCAAAAACTTACAAGATTCATCACAAATCCCACTCTAAATAATTTACTGAACTGCAAAAGCTTTCCTCAAGTTCACTCATTGACAACAAAATTTACAATGATTCACACTGCTGCACACTTATGCACTAAAATTTCAATTAGTTTAGCAAATGCCACACCACCGATACAACAAAATTAACACATGAAAAACATAGGATCAAGTGATTCAAAGGACAATTTCACATGCATAAGCTTAAAAAGTTTTTAACTTTGACACAAAAATCTCTACATATGATGGAAAATAACAGCATAAATCAAACAAAAGTTGTTTTTTTTTTTTGGGGAGAAGAGAAGCATAAGATCAAGTGAATCATAGCACAATGTCACATAAATATGCAACAATAATTTCACATTTTGGCATACAAATCACTAAAAATCATTGAATTGAATAGCATCAGAAGCAGGAAATCAAACCAGATCAAATTGAGAGCAGGAATCAAGAAGAATGAAGCAGAGAAAACCTGGATGAAGGGCAGAGAGTGAAGCTGGAGATCATCCCTAACATCTCCAATGAATCGCTCCAAATTAAGCTTGTACGAGAGCGCGGCATGCTCCGATGAGGTATCGCTCTCACCCTGGTACCACAACACGGCCTTGATCTCCCCATCACCGGCGGCCTCCTTCGATCTCCTCACCATCTCATTGTACAGCTTCTTCCCGCGCTCCCACTCTCGGATGGCAGTGCCGCCGATGGCGCACGGCACGAGGGCGATCGTGGATCCAGGAGGGAGATGAGGGAGGACGGGCGGTGGCGAAGGGCATGCCAGGGCCAACGCCACAGGTCTTGGTGGCATCGATGTCGAAGTGGAGGGGATCACGGGCCTCTTCCCAGGAGGAGGAGGCGGTGAAGCGGAGGATGGAGGTGCAGGGGTGGCACGCCGTGGGTACGGCGCCGTTCCAGTGGCCGGCGTGGACGCCGCCGCGGCCGGACATGTTGCTTTGCCCGGAGAGGATGAAGATCCACTTTTTTGAGATCGTTGGAGCGTTCTCCATTTTTTTTCGTTTTTCGTTTTTCGTTTTCTGTTTTCGTTTTGGTTTGGGGACGGAGAGAACGTTTTCTTTAGACATTGGTTTTGGGTCGGAGTGTCTTCTAAGGATGTCACTTAACACAAAGACAGTGAAGTGGTGACACGTTCAACTTGACATTTACGTTTGTACATATAATAGGAGTAGACGGGTGTGATTTATTATATTATATTTATAATTATGGTCATTATGCATCTTAACTGTTAACGTTTCTTAATATTTAATACTGTTCATCTTACTTTGCATTGTTGACAACACTGTTTATAAATCACTAATCACTAGAATAAATGATCTGAAATCGTTAGATTCAAATTCTATAGTTGGTAGATAGACTTATTTAGATAAAGTTATTTACGAACGTTCGTAGATGACCAGTTCTTGCTAATATACCATTTGTAGAATTGAGTTGGAATTTAGGAAGATGGAGCATTATGGATCACAAGCAGACTCAACTTCTTTGATTATTTTATTATCACTATTTTTTTTTAAACTCAGAATGACCCAGCTAAATTGATTGAAATTGGCTAGATTTGACTAGGTCACCGAGTTGATTCTTATAAAAGACCGATTTAAAACTTGGATTTGATCCTATTGATTTGGTTGGGTACTTAATGAGACGATTGACCAAGCATCGAGTCGACAAGATTTATCCAAATTACTAATTTCTTTATTTATTTTTAATTTAAGCTATTAAATTGGTTTTTATAAATTATAAAAAGGGCTTTTTATTTGTTATACTTTTGTATTGTTGTTTTTTAAGTTTTTAACAATTTATAATACATTTTTAGATGTTTACATACAATTAATATATATATATATACATTCAACACCTATAGATTTATTGG
The DNA here is from genome assembly GCF_009730915.1 of Dioscorea cayenensis subsp. rotundata. Lineage (NCBI taxonomy): Eukaryota > Viridiplantae > Streptophyta > Magnoliopsida > Dioscoreales > Dioscoreaceae > Dioscorea > Dioscorea cayenensis. Next base: position 5,358,134 of record NC_052473.1, read on the forward strand.
TTTTTTGTTGGTATGCTAGATTATTTTTTCTTTATTTTAATAATAATTCAAACAATAACATTGTCATCCTTTTTAATTAAAATAGTGCTTCATCCATTTTTATTATTAAAAAAAATTGAAACTTATGTGAATATTTTCACAAATTTAATATTTTTAGAAATATACCTTAATGGTTTAAGATTGAATTTTACGTGTGAGAATAAAAAATAAGAATATCATAAATTTTTTTTTTTTTTTGAGTTATTATAAATCTCTCATAAAATAATACATAATAAGAATATGGTTCATCATCATAGATGTATATATACAATTATATTATTTATATATTTATATATTGCTTCTGTGTTGTAATTCTTTTCTCATAAATAAAATTGTGAGTTGATCCCTTACCCCTTTTTTAATGAGTGATTGAGGATTCTATTATCTATCTCATAGGGTGGTTTATCACAAGAAGCACTCAACCTAAAATAATTAACATATTAACATAAACTAACATAACTTGTATTCATAAGATTACTAAAATTTAAAGGATTGTGTTCCTCTACCCTCAAAATAGTCCAATTATCTTCATCAAACCTCCACAATTTTTGTCATATCTTAATTTCTATTAACTAGAATTTCAACCAGAAAACAATTGAGTTAACCAATACAGATAACTAATAACTTTTGGAGTCATACAAACAAACTCTAATTTGTATAAAAGGAATTAATATTACAATTTTTCACACATAGGCACCAAAATTATTTACATGTATAATACATAGATCAACAGTCAACACTAAATTGTTACATAATAGATTAACAAGAAAGTACTACATCATAAATGAATTGAGGCAAGAACAGCTTCAGTGATCATGGTTCTAATGAGTTTGGCACAGGCATGATTAACTTGCAGATTTATTAAAGTTTAATAAGAGCATGAAGTAATAAATAAATTAATTAAGCAGAAACATAGAAGTTATCAAGGTATGCTTGTGCAAGCATTTTACCCAACTTGATTTGAGATTCAGTGGTGAGATGCATGTTATCTTCATTGAGTGAAAAGCCCATGGGGTCCACACAAACAACATTGGGCACTTGTATTCCCAATTGAGCCTCTCTAACCTTTTCAAAGTATTGCTTCTCGCCTCCAGATGCAAGTGCAACCTGCAATTAACGTTCACAAATAAAGGATTTTAATTAACTTAAGTAAACAATATTAATGATAGGAATTATTTCTAAATTTATTAATTATATTTAAACATGATATAATTAACCTGTAGATTTTCCACCTTGAAGGAATAATGTGTTATTTAATTTAGACATTCAGTTATTAGCAATTCGTAACTTTAGTACTGTGTGAATTACAGTTCATGACTTAAACATTTTTTTTTCTTTCAAATATATACTTGAAAATATAAATATCAGAAAGTAAAAATATATTGCATCTACTTTTACTTATTATTAAATGGTAATAGACAGTTAATTAGAGATTACTGCTATTTAGGAGGGTTAATTGATAAAGAATTTTAATTTTTCAAAATTCCAAAACTTAACTAAGCATGTCAGTTTCTCAATATATAAATATATATATATATATATATATATATACAAATAGGCAACAAACATTCCCTCATCCAAGGGAAATCATGGCATGTGCAGATATCGAGTTTTCACAGGTTTTTTATGAATAAAACACTCAACCCAAATAACTTGGTGCTAATAGGTTATTTAGTGTTTAGACTGCCAAGCCTGTGTTGCCTGTTCCAGCCCGATTAGCTGCAATATTTTTAGTTATATAGTTAAAATCGGATTAAACCAGACCCGGAAGTATAGGTGTTTTGGTTCACTTAAAAAACTGGCCTGATTAAAAACCGGTGCTCAACATGTGAGTCAAGTGGTTCAACCGCAAACTGGATGAACTGGGACGATTGACAAGGTCGAACCGGCCTAATTGGATACCTAATTTTACATTTTTTTAATTGAAAATGAAAGGCTAAACTTGAAAGCAAGTTTTATGCGGAACCAAGGAGAGCCATAAAAATAAAGTAAAGGGCTTCTATCTAAGAGCTATTAAAATAAATTTTCATTGGAGCTTATGAGCGCTCATTGAATCTCCTTCATTGAGTTCCGTCATGATCTTTTTCTCGAGACTTTATTTTTGTTTAATGTGTATTTAATTTTTAATGTTCTAAGAGCTTCATGAGATTTGTATAATATTCATGAATTTAATTTATATCTTATGAGATTTTGAATTTAAATATGACATAAGACTTATCTTATATACATTTGACTTAAAAACTAATTTATTATTTAAAATTTGATATTATAAATTCAGGTTCAACCATGATCAAACCACTTGACCCTTGAACTTTACTCTTGTCCGGTTCAATAATCCAGTCCGGTTTTGACTTCCTAATTTTTTAATTACTAAAAATTCCAGCCAAATTTGATTTATGTAAGGGCTTTTTAATAAAGTGACCTTACTTTTTTTATTTCATCAAATGGCCAAACCTCTGACCATTTTAATTGACAAAATAACCCTACGACCATCACATCACCCACATGGGTGATGTGACTGGACACTGAGTCAGTGTTTTTTAAATAAAAAATCATGATTTTTGCATTTTAACCCCTAAATTGTAATATAATCAATAAATTAACTTATTCATGAGTTTTTTTAACAATTTTTTTTTAAATTTATTAGTGTTTTAAAATTTATTAAACTTTTAGATAACTGCTTAAGAAAAACACGTGTTTTTATTTAAATCCTTCATTTGATTTATAATTAAGAAATTATTTTTTTCTTTTGATTATTTAACCAATTTTTTTAAAAAAATATGTACTTTTTTTTAATATATTAAAATAATTAATTTTAAAAAAAATATTTGAATATGAAAACACAAGGGGATTATAATTTATTATTTAATTAAATCATGAAATCAATAATAACTTTTTTGCTTGAATGACATACATGCTTGTATAATTAGATATGACATATATTAATTGTCCAAGAAATAGGTTTCAGATGTAGGGAGAATATGATTCCATCTACAACAAAGGTGTGCATGATTGTATACAGTGGCGGTGCCAGGACTCGTCAGAGGGTGGGGCAAAAGTTGACGGAAAAAAAATTTCCAGCCGCCGAATAAACATTCCGACCGGTCAACAAAAAATTTGGCATACAAACATGAAACATAAATACATAAAAAACATATCAAAAGTTAATTGATCTATTCAATAACAAGAAAGACAAATTAATTCAAAAAAACTTCATTATTATACATAAGTATATGAATAACAACTAATTTTTCCTAACCAATGGAGTACTTCAAGCACCGGAACCTTTGAGAGGTTTCAAATAGTTTTTTTGCGAGATGCCAACTTTTTGAAACCTTTGCATAATTGTTTCTTCATCAATACTAATGAATATTTTTTTCTCAATGTAACACACCAAACAATCGACGATGAGTTCATCCGCAAGTCGGGTTGCTCAAATCGGTCTTCACAACATTCATTCTCTGAAAAAAACATCTCTCAACGATGAGTGCGTGGCAACTGGTAACACCAATGCTAGCTCAATGAGTCGATACACCAAAGGAAAAACAAATATGATATTTATGCTTCACCATCTTTATTGCAAGAGCTCCAACATCAACAAGATTATAGAAATCGGATCCCCTCTTACAGACATCAATGTAGAGTTCAAGTTGGTAGTGAAGCTCGAGAAGCTCGAGAATAGAGAAATCTTCGAGTATAATCTAGTAAGATGGAGTATTTCATGATGATCAAAACGAGCAAAGTTGTTGGAAGGATCAAGACTCAATACACCCTTAAGCAAATTAGTGTTTGCCTCATTGTCTTGGTGTCTTTAGTTTTGAGTAGAAGGGTAATAGGTGTTTTAAGGTGTTTGAATGGTCGTTTTGTTTGTTGAGTTGTGACCAAGAATCAATCAAGAGTCGTGATGAATTTGATCAAGTGGAATGGCATTAGTTCGAGGGCAGTCTACGAAAAGAGAATGAAGAGAAGAATGGATGGTCGAGATTAAATCATCATGGATGGATAGCTTTAGTTCGAGGCAAGGCAAGTGGATGGTCGTTTTGTTCGTTGAGTTGTGACCGAGAATCAATCAAGGGTTGTGATGAATTTGATCAAGTAGAATGGCATTAGTTCGAGGCAGCTACTGAAAAGAGAATGAAGAGAAGCATGGATGGCTGAGATTAAATCATCATGGATGGATAGCTTTAGTTCGAGGCAAGGCAAGTTGATGGACTTTTGTTCGTTGAGTTGTGACCGAAAATCAATCAAGGGTCGTGATGAATTTGATCAAGTGGAATGGCATTAGTTTCGAGGCATACTCGAAAAAGAGAATGAAGAGAAGCATGGATGGGTCGAGATTAAATCATGAAGTCTAGATGCACAACTCAATCCTCAGGGTTTTTTTTCCCGGTGGAGGGTGTGGCGGATGTCCCTCCTCGCCACACCCCGGCGCCGCCACTGATTGTATAATTAGGCATGCCATGTATTAATTATTCAAGAAGTAGATGGAAGGGAAGATATATAGGGTTCCATATATACATGTCATATCATGTCTAATTATACAAGTAGGCACACCTTTGTTGCAGGTGGAATCATATTTCTCCGTACATCTGAAACCTACTTAGCAATTAATACATGCCATGGCTAATTATACAAGCATGCATGTCATTCAATCAAACAAGTTATTATTGATTTCATGATTTAATTAAAAAATAAATTATACGCCCTTTGTGTTTTTTTATATTCAAATATATTTTTTAAAATTATTTTTTTAATAAATTAAAAAAATTACATAAATTTTTTTAAACAAAATTTGGGTTAAATAATAATTTTTTTTTTGCTAATTATAAAACAAATAAGGGATTTAAATAAAAAAACACTTATAAAATTCTTAAAAGGTTATTTAAATTTTAATAAATTTTAGAACACTATTAAATTTTTGGTAAAAAAAAACCAAAAAAATAAATCAACTTATTGATTATAAAACAATTAATGGGTTAAAATGTAAAAACTCATGATTTTTTATTTGAAAATATCACCGCAACTCATTTAGACTCAGCGCCCAATCAGCACATCACATCACCCATGTAAGATGTCACAGAGGTAGGGACATTTTATTTAATTAAAAATGTCCATAGGCAGAGGGCTATTTGGTTAAATAAAAAAATAGGGTCACTTTATTATAAAAAAAATCTCTTTACATAATAATTTGAATATTTTCAAAACCATTGAAATAATTACTTAAGAATTTTACATAAACTTTTTCCCTCCAACAAAATCAAAATTCTCAATCAAACATTAAAAAATAAAAATTTAAAAAATTTAAAAATAAATAAATAAATAAATAAATATATAGAGGGTTTCATAGTGGTAGGGCCATTTTGTTAATTAAGATGACCATAGGCATAAGCCGTTTGGTTAAATAAAAATAGGGCCACTTTCTTAGAAAACTCTTTACATAATAATTTGAATATTTTCAAAACCATCCAAATAATTACTCTTAAGAATTTTACATAAACTTTTCCCTCCAACAAAATCAAAATTCTCAATCAACCATTAAAAAAAAAAATTAATATATATATATATATATATATATAGACTACCTGAATGAAAGGAAGAGATGGAAGCTGGAGATCCTCCCGGAGATTCCGTATGAGCTGCTCCATCTTCATCTTGTAAACACTCGCAGCATCATCGCTAAGTGAATCGCTCTCCCCCTGGAACCACAGCACCGCCTTGATCTCCCCCTCCCCGGCGACCTCCTTCGATCTCCTCACCATCTCCTCATACAGCTTCTCCCCCCGCTCCCATTCCTTGATCGCAGTGCCACCGACGGCGCACGGCACGAGGCCGATCGTTGATCCAGGAGGAAGATGTGGTAGGAGCGCGGTGGCGAAGGGCATCCCCGGACCAACGCCGCAGGCCTTGGAAACATCGATGTCGGCGTGGAGAGGTTCGACGGCGGTGTCCCAGGAGGAGGAGGCGGAGAAACGGAGGATGGAGGGGTGGGGCTCGCATTCGGTGGGGATGATGGTGTCCCATTTGCGAGAGTGGACGCCGCCGCGGCCGGCCATGTTGCTCTGGCCGGAGAGGATGAAGATCGATTTGGATGGAGGAGTGGAATCCATGGATTAGGGTTTTGGGATTTTGAATTTGAGATCGGGAATTTGGGAGTAGTTTTATAGTGGATGGATGGACGGCTGTGATTGGATGGTGACGTGGAATTCCGGTGACCGTTGGATATAATTGGCTTTTTCACTGACAACCGTACAATGATTTGTTCGGATGAGACAAAACAAATGGCACCTGCGATTATGTTATGTTTGTGGATTTTTTTTTCATTTAATTTACATGAGCTCAGATTTATTTATTTAACAAATGTTTTATTATTTTTAAATGAAACGCATCTCACATGATTTATTTTTAAACCAAAGAAACATTTTTTTTTATTTTACATTAATTTGTAAATTATGATCACGTGTATATTTATATTAGATTTAACATTTTCATTGAAAAGATTAATAGGAAGAAAGGAACAGTAGAACTAGCCTTTATTATTAATTACTTAATCATGAAATAAAATTATATATGTATATATATATACATTAGTTTTAAAAAAATATATATTTTTATTTGACTACCGTAAGATACAATCTTAATTATAATTGTTCTGCATATTCTTAAAAAAAATATAGCCCACAGTTAAGTGGAGATTCAAATGTTGTTAAGTAGGTGACTATTATCATTGCATTTTCACTAAAGAATAAAATTTCCAAAATTATTTTTAGAAAAAGAATTTTGAAATTTTCATTCTCAATCAAATATTTTTATGAAACAAATTTTCTAGTCTCTAATTCATTAGTTTTCTGAGGGAAAAAATTTGGAATCTAGAAAAAGTTGTTTTTTTAAGTAGAAGTGTGTTTGCATAAAAATTCAAACTTAAGATCTTTTGTTCAAGTGGCCCAAATTTCTATCACTTAGATCCGCACCCATTGGTCATGAAATATACATAAAATAAATAAAATAATTTTTTTTATTTTTTATAAAATCTTATTTTTATTTTTTGAAATAAAAGGTCTAGTTGTGTAAATCATGACTCATGAATTTACAAACATATTTATTAAAATATATTTAAAATTTCCACCACAAATGGGGGTGTAGCTCATATGGTAGAGCGCTCGCTTCGCATGCGAGAGGCACGGGGTTCGATTCCCCGCACCTCCACTTTATCAGTGTATGTTTTTCTTCACTTATTATAATTTTTTGTTTTTAAATAATGAATTTTAAGCAGAAAAAATAATCTATATAAAACAAAATTATTTAAATAGACATAATATAAATATTCATTTATTTAGCCAACAATACTCCAAATCTAGTGGGACAAATAAGCAACAATCATCCACATTTAAAAAAAGTCAGTCATATGCATAGTATTTGAAGCTAAATAACAGATTTTTCTTAAAACAATCACTCTACATAATAAGGAACCTGATATTCATAGATCGAGAATTGACTAACTATAGTGGCGGAGACAGAAATTATAGGATATGGAGCGAATTGTAAAAGACAAAAATTTAATTAATAACATTTTTATAATATTTTGAATTTATTCCTATGTTAATTTATGGTTTAGTTTATAAAAATTAAGTGTTAAACAATAATTATTTTAAAATTTATGCTAATAATATAATTTTATATATTATATAGATTAATTTATTAAAAAAACCGAAACCAATGATGTAGTGCACCCTAACGTTTTTGGTACAGAACATTTGTAAAAAAAAATATATTTAAAAAAATATACTGCGTGGAATAATTTATAACATATCAATAGATGAAATAATAATTTTATAAATATTTTTAAAAATTATTATGTTTTAGATTATAGATATTAATTTGTAAAAAAATGATTTGTTTTTAAATTAAATAAAACCCTAAAAAATAGATATTTAAAAAATAAAACTAATAAAGCTATAAAAAAGATATATATAGAGAAGTAAAAAGGAGAGAGGGTCGGCCAAAAAAGATATTTAAAAAATAAAAATAAAAAAACCGATATATATATATATATATATAGAGTGAAGTAAAGGGTGAGAGAGGAGGATGCCCAAACCAGGGGCAGAGAGAAAGAGAGAGAAGTAAAAGGAAGAAGAGAGGGGGTTCGGCCGACGGCAGGGGTTGGCCACAACCCCCGATAGCTATATTATTTATATTTATTAATTCTAAATAAATAAATCAAATAAATATTATTAATGAAAATCTCAAATATCCCGCATTCGCCCACTGCTCAATCTCGTTTTTACTGATGCCTATAAAACTATTGATATTTGGTTATGAATATATAAATTGTGTATTTTGTATCTTTCTGCTATATATTAAATTTTTTTTTATAATTGTATGAATTATATAGGTTTTACAATCTTATAGTATATATAAAATATAAATTGTATATTGAAATTTGTTATTATGTTATGCACGTGACATAATCACCGGTGCCAATGCTAGAGTGTTTGACATGAAATCAAGAGAAAATTAGACACAAGTCATTGAATACTTTAAAAAAAAGACACGCATATTCTCATAATTTTTTATAATATCATAAATATTATATGTATAAATAGCTATTTATTTTTTTATTCATATTCTTTTTACTCAAAGGCGGATCATGTACAAGGTGGCATGGACCTTGACAAAGCTCCCTTAGTCATGCTCGAGCTTAGTATACCCTAACAAATTGGTAGGTGTAAAAAGAGAAATAAAATGAACGTGAGGTTAAAAATGTAATTTTAATTAAAAAAATTATTAACTTAAAATATAAACAATTTAAAAATATAGTTTTAAAAATGTAACTAATATGTTATTACAAACTGATGGTTCCGGTTGGGGGTGCGATGTGTTAAGTTCACTCAAAAATCAAATACTCACACACAATCAAAACAAGATAAAGGAGATAAACAAATTGGTAACCCAGTTCGGCACAACCTTGCCTATATCTGGGGGCCAGGCCCAGAGAAACAATCCACTAAAAGAGGTATAGGAACAAGGAGTACAACATTCACTCACTCTCTCAATACAAAAGAATATCCTCTCAAGATTGCCCGACAGCCACACTCTCAACTCTCACCGAAGAGTCTCTCACTGTTTGGCTCATCCTAAATCTTCAAGCAGGATCTCTTATATAGACGCACCGACGCCCACAAAGTTACCTCTTTTAGAATTCTCAGCGGCTTCCTAACTTGGACACCTTCCAAAGTTAGATGTTGCAACACTCAGTTGCAACATGGCCCACCTTACTGAACATGATTGAGTTCTAGCCAGATGCACCCGAATCTGCAACCTTCAACCTCCCGGTTCCTTCAGTCCGCCTCGTAGCAGTTGACTCGACCCGAGCTCCTCCTGCCTGCAGCTGCTTCCTTCCTCACATCACTTCAGCAGGTCTCCCTCTCCCGAGGGATGTGCCCACCGAGGCACACATGACCATCTCACCAAAGATAGCCACCGAAGATCTCTCGATCTTCTTTCCAAACTTGGACCAAGTTTGGTCTTCCAAATGATCTTCTTTTGGCACATGAAATATTATTACTAAACTTGATCTCATCTTCATCCAAGTTTAGCCTTCAATATCTTCAAGCATGATCTCCAATCATCCATGCTTGGATCTCCAAATCTCTAATCATATCTCATGCAATCTTCAAACAATCTCCACACATGACTAGTCTCCATGAATAGTTCTGCCCATAGATAGCTCTTAGATGATGCTAAATATGGTCTTGATGATCTCCTTGGCTTGTCCTTACCTTATTTAGTTTGTGTCTTCAAATAGCTTCACACCAAACTAAATCTTTGTGTCTTCATACCAAGTTTAACTTGTGCCTTCTAATAGCTTCATACAATCTTCATAATCCTGAATACTTGCCAATGATAGAATATTCCTCTCTCTTCAAATAGATCTTTCTAAAAAGAGCTCTATCAAAAATATGGATTGTCATCCCAGATCTTACCAAGGATAGACAATCATACCTAAAATAAAACTTACCTTTCTTGAAAAGATCCTATAGTCTTAATGCACTTTCCAAAAATAGTTTATCATCAAATGATTGTATTGAGAGGAATATCTACTAAATAAAATCTTCAACCTTGATCTTCATAAAATCTCCATCTTGATCTTCATCACAAGTCATGACAACGTCCTTTGCCACATCATCATCCTAGTCACCTTTTCCTTTGATGACTCATCTCTAGCCACGTCATCATTCTCTTGCCATGTCACACCTTGGCTTGTCATATAATGCCAATCCACGTTATCAGACTTAACAATCTCCCCTTTGGCATTATTTGACACAACCCTCTTGATTCTGCTCCTGTCAGCCTGATGCCTATTACAACACCATGTTACAACATGTATGACAACTGGACATGACTTTAGGACTATTACAGGATTGAATGAATGACTTATTACAAATAACTTGTTGATGAATACATGACATAATAGACGAACAATCAACTAGATATTTCAAACAGAAGTCAGTCCAGTTCAACAAACATAAAGACATAAGGTCAAATAAATTATTCACACATGAATTGTTCACACAAAAACAAATAAAAGTCAGCATCAGTCCTATCTCCCCCTTTGTGGCAGAATTATGGCAAAGATATCTTGAAAACTCCCCCTAGGTTGCTGCAGTGTTGCTGGAAGCTCCCCTGTATGGCAAGGAATGATAAAATAAAGCACACCATACACTCTCCCTTTCAAGGACAGACTTAGTGCAAACGAAAAATAAGCTGTAATAGAAACACACTCGTTTGCAGAGCCCGTCGTTTAGCAGTTACATTTGATAGAGGCCTAAGGCACCCTTAGATATTCATATCGGGGAGCCTCAAGTGGTTTTGTAAAAATGTCAGCCAATTGCTTGTCAGTTGGAACATGATCTAGCATGATAGTCCTGTTTTCCACTAAGTCGCGTATGAAATGATGTCGGATATCAATATGTTTGGTGCGAGAATGTTGAACAAGATTTTTGGAGATGTCAATTGCACTCTTGTTGTCACAAAAAATAGTTAGCTATCCCTGCTGTAGACCATAATCTTCAACCATCTGCTTCATCCATATTAGTTATGTGCAACAACTTCCTGCTGCTATATATTCAACTTCTGCAGTAGACAATGAGATTGAACTTTGCTTCTTGCTGTACCAGATAACCAGATTATTTCTCAGATAAAAACAACCTCCTGAGATGCTTTTCTGATCATCTACATTTCCAACCCAATTAGCATCACTATAACCAGCCAAGTGTGTATTTGAGTCATGAGAATACCAAATGCCAAACTCTGCTGTGCCACTGATATATCTAATAATTCTTTTAACAGCTGTCAGATGAGATTCCTTTGGTGAAGCTTGATACCGAGCACAAACTCCTACGCTGAAACAAATGTCTGGTCGACTGGCTGTGAGATAAAGCAGACTGCCGATCATACTTCTATACAGGCTGGGGTTTACGTCTTTCCCATGCTCATCCTCGGTAAGTTTCTCAGTGATACTCATTGGTGTCCTGACATGTCTTGCTTTTTCCAACCCAAACCTTTTTACCAGATTCTTTGCATATTTACTCTGAGTGATGAAGATACCATTCTTGCTTTGCTTGATTTGGAATCCTAAAAAGTGACTGAGCTCACCTATCATACTCATTTCAAATTCTTGCTGCATGTGTAACACAAATTGATCAACTTGACCCTGTGATGTAGAGCCAAAAACAATATCATCAACATATATTTGGGCAACCATAATGTCGGACCCAATCTTCTTAATAAACAAGGTCTTATCTACGCCTCCTCTTTGATAACCCTTTTCAAGCAGGTATTTTGTGAGACGTTCATAGCAGGCCCTGGGAGCTTGCTTTAGCCCATACAGAGCTTTTTGTAATTTTAACACATGATCAGGATGTTGATAGTCTTCAAACCCTTTTGGTTGCTCAACATATACTTCTTCATTCAGAAAACCATTTAGGAAGGCACTTTTGATATCCATCTGAAAGAGTTTGAATCCCATGCTGCATGCAATGGCTAACATTAGTCTGATGGATTCGAGACGTGCTACTGGGGCAAAGGTTTCATTAAAGTCTATCCCTTCCACTTGGGTGTAACCTTGAGCAACAAGTCTTGCTTTGTTTCTGGTAACATTCCCTTTGTCATCGGTTTTATTCTTGAAGATCCACTTTGTCCCAATGACATTCACATCTTCTGCCCGTGGAACAAGAGTCCAGACATTATTTCGGTCAAATTGATTCAGTTCTTCTTGCATAGCTATAATCCAGTGCTAAATATGGTCTTGATGATCTCCTTGGCTTGTCCTTACCTTTTTTAATTTGTGTCTTCAAATAGCTTCACACCAAACTAAATCTTTGTGTCTTCATACCAAGTTTAACTTGTGCCTTCTAATAGCTTCATACAATCTTCATAATCCTGAATACTTGCCAATGATAGAATATTCCTCTCTCTTCAAATAGATCTTTCTAAAAGAAACTCCATCAAAGATATGGATTGTCATCCCGGATCTTACCAAGGATAGACAATCATACCTAAAATAAAACTTACCTTTCTTGAAAAGATCCTATAGTCTTAATGCACTTTCCAAAAATAGTTTGTCATCACATGATTGTATTGAGAGGAATATCTACTAAATAAAATCTTCAACATTGATCTTCATAAAATCTCCACCTTGATCTTCATCACAAGTCATGACAACATCCTTTGTCACATCATCATCCTAGTCACCTTTTCTTTTGATGAGTCATCTCTAGCCACGTCATCATTCTCTTGCCATGTCACACCTTGGCTTGTCATATAATGCCAATCCACGTTATCAGACTTAACAATCTCCCCTTTGGCATTATTTGACACAACCCTCTTGATTCTGCTCCTGTCAGCCTGATGCCTGTTACAACACCATGTTACAACATGTAGGACAACTGGACATGACTTTAGGACTATTACAAGACTGAATGAATGACTTATTACAAATAACTTGTTGATGAATACATGACATAATAGACGAACAGTCAACTAGATATTTCAAACAGAAGTCAGTCCAGTTCAACAAACATAAAGACATAAGGTCAAATAAATTGTTCACACATGAATTGTTCACACAAAAACAAATAAAAGTCAGCATCAGTCCTATCTCCCCCTTTGTGGCAGAATTATGGCAAAGATATCTTGAAAACTCCCCCTAGGTTGCTGCAGTGTTGCTGGAAGCTCCCCTGTATGGCAAGGAATGATAAAATAAAGCACACCATACACTCTCCCTTTCAAGGACAGACTTAGTGCAAACGAAAAATAAGCTGTAATAGAAACACACTCGTTTGCAGAGCCCGTCGTTTAGCAGTTACATTTGATAGAGGCCTAAGGCACCCTTAGATATTCATATCGGGGAGCCTCAAGTGGTTTTGTAAAAATGTCAGCCAATTGCTTGTCAGTTGGAACATGATCTAGCATGATAGTCCTGTTTTCCACTAAGTCGCGTATGAAATGATGTCGGATATCAATATGTTTGGTGCGAGAATGTTGAACAGGATTTTTGGAGATGTCAATTGCACTCTTGTTGTCACAAAAAATAGTTAGCTATCCCTGCTGTAGACCATAATCTTCAACCATCTGCTTCATCCATATTAGTTATGTGCAACAACTTCCTGCTGCTATATATTCAACTTCTGCAGTAGACAATGAGATTGAACTTTGCTTCTTGCTGTACCAGATAACCAGATTATTTCTCAGATAAAAACAACCTCCTGAGATGCTTTTCTGATCATCTACATTTCCAGCCCAATTAGCATCACTATAACCAGCCAAGTGTGTATTTGAGTCATGAGAATACCAAATGCCAAACTCTGCTGTGCCACTGATATATCTAATAATTCTTTTAACAGCTGTCAGATGAGATTCCTTTGGTGAAGCTTGATACCGAGCACAAACTCCTACGCTGAAACAAATGTCTGGTCGACTGGCTGTGAGATAAAGCAGACTGCCGATCATACTTCTATACAGGCTGGGGTTTACGTCTTTCCCATGCTCATCCTCGGTAAGTTTCTCAGTGATACTCATTGGTGTCCTGACATGTCTTGCTTTTTCCAACCCAAACCTTTTTACCAGATTCTTTGCATATTTACTCTGAGTGATGAAGATACCATTCTTGCTTTGCTTGATTTGGAATCCTAAAAAGTGACTGAGCTCACCTATCATACTCATTTCAAATTCTTGCTGCATGTGTAACACAAATTGATCAACTTGACCCTGTGATGTAGAGCCAAAAACAATATCATCAACATATATTTGGGCAACCATAATGTCGGACCCAATCTTCTTAATAAACAAGGTCTTATCTACGCCTCCTCTTTGATAACCCTTTTCAAGCAGGTATTTTGTGAGACGTTCATAGCAGGCCCTGGGAGCTTGCTTTAGCCCATACAGAGCTTTTTGTAATTTAACACATGATCAGGATGTTGATAGTCTTCAAACCCTTTTGGTTGCTCAACATATACTTCTTCATTCAGAAAACCATTTAGGAAGGCACTTTTGATATCCATCTGAAAGAGTTTGAATCCCATGCTGCATGCAATGGCTAACATTAGTCTGATGGATTCGAGACGTGCTACTGGGGCAAAGGTTTCATTAAAGTCTATCCCTTCCACTTGGGTGTAACCTTGAGCAACAAGTCTTGCTTTGTTTCTGGTAACATTCCCTTTGTCATCGGTTTTATTCTTGAAGATCCACTTTGTCCCAATGACATTCACATCTTCTGCCCGTGGAACAAGAGTCCAGACATTATTTCGGTCAAATTGATTCAGTTCTTCTTGCATAGCTATAATCCAGTGCTAAATATGGTCTTGATGATCTCCTTGGCTTGTCCTTACCTTTTTTAATTTGTGTCTTCAAATAGCTTCACACCAAACTAAATCTTTGTGTCTTCATACCAAGTTTAACTTGTGCCTTCTAATAGCTTCATACAATCTTCATAATCCTGAATACTTGCCAATGATAGAATATTCCTCTCTCTTCAAATAGATCTTTCTAAAAGGAGCTCTATCAAAGATATGGATTGTCATCCCGGATCTTACCAAGGATAGACAATCATACCTAAAATAAAATACCTTTCTTGAAAAGATCCTATAGTCTTAATGCACTTTCCAAAAATAGTTTATCATCAAATGATTGTATTGAGAGAAATATCTACTAAATAAAATCTTCAACCTTGATCTTCATAAAATCTCCACCTTGATCTTCATCACAAGTTATGACAACATCCTTTGCCACATCATCATCCTAGTCACCTTTTCCTTTGATGACTCATCTCTAGCCACGTCATCATTCTCTTGCCATGTCACACCTTGGCTTGTCATATAATGTCAATCCACGTTATTAGACTTAACACAAACTATTTAGATTGCTGGGTAGATTCACTTGAAAACTGTAAAAAGCATATTTTACAAGGCTGAAAAATTTGTCCATAAGAATGTCTTTCATTATCTTTCAAAATTATGTTAAAAAAAAAAAATTTAAAGCTATAAATAGATGTAAAATATAAAAATAAGATTAAAAAAGCACTTTTCATTGATTTTTAAGCATTATTTTGAGAGGATCTATTTAAATGGTTTAGTTCTTTTGTTTTAAATGCATGGCATACAAGTCGGTATAATTTTTGTTAAGTTATTTTGTTATATATATCTATACAAAAATTATTTATATATTTTTAATTTTTTTTGGTATCATTAATCACACTATATGTGTATTTTCATTTCTATAGAAGGATTTTACACTACAAAAAAATTGTTTTATAGTGAAAGTAAAAAATCCGTCACTAAAACCTCAGTTTCTGTCACTATAGCCATTTTTATGCTATAGCGACGGCCATGGACCCTATTGCAACAGTAAAATTTTCGTCAAATTATCCCTCTACGCTATAGGCTTATATTGACAAATATTAAGCCTGTTGCAATATCTCATCGGCATATACTGACAGCATAGAATATGTTAAATACCTATTTTTATAAATATATAATCATGCTTGTTTCTTTGTAATTGTGGGCCACTTGCAAGTATATGCATTTGTCTTGCAATGTTTTTTTTATAGTTTTTTCTTTTCATGTCCTGCTACTATTAAATTTGATAAATTTGGTTTTATGTTATAACTTATGAGCACATGATGGATTGTTTTATCATTAAGTTATTCTAATGAAGTAATTTAACTATAAATTTTTTTCATTTTGCAAGTAATGTGTTAAACACTGTTGAAGAAAAAGAGTTTCTTTGATACCTTGAATAGGCAATGCACATATATGTAAAATATTTGGTCGATCTTCTTTCAACAAACACCTAATTTTATAAATATGTAAAGTTTTTATTTTTTGCAAATGAGGAGACAAGTTATTTTGCAGAGAGTAACCCCTTGGAATGTTGATGAACTAAGGGCTGTTGTTATAAATGGCGCTGATCTTCATCCTGGAGTGACACATTACAAAGACAAAGATAGGATGTACAAGTTGCAAGTTACTAGAAATCATCTCATGGCAATTGCTCGAATATTACCGACTTCACGAGCTTCTGCACAAACAGGGAAGTGACCCGAAACTGATTTTGAGGGCAAGATTGTCAATGTTCACCTTCGCAATGGTGATGTTGTCCTTGTCAATAGGCAGGTATGACAATATCATGTATCAAATTTGTCATTTATTCTTTGAACAATTTAAACTGTTCTTTTGTTTATCTTTTGTTTATCTTTTGTTGCAATATTGATGTGTAGTGATATATATTGGACATGGAAGTCCTACGATGCCGTAGGAAATTCACTGCATATTGGCCTACATTACATAATGTTATTATCCTGTAACTGTAAGCACATGTTGTTAGTTATATTTGCATTTATGATACTACAATAACAAAATTTAATTTTGGTTACGCCATGTTAAAATATATGTTCTTTGGACATTAGTTGATATGAACAGTATACTTTTTTTAGATGCTGTCATTAAACTCATAAATAATAGATCTTCAAAATTTCTGATTTCTGGATCTTTTAAATGTTATCAATTAATTTGTGTAGCGCAGATGCCCAATTTGTGGTTTCTGTTTATGAACCTTGGGACTATTGAGTGAAGTTTGGTTTCAGCCTCCCTCGATGTATTTGATTTTTGTGTTGATTGATCAATTATTCAATTTTTTTTCTGCAGCGATTGCATGAAGAAAATGAAAAGCTTTTTGACAGGCTTACTGAAAAGGCTTCACTTGGTGGATCACCCCAGGTTCTGTGCAGAAGTGGTTATTATTATTATTTTTGTGTTGCTGTTATTATTAATATGCTAGTATTAGAACACTTCCAAGATAGATTACTGGCCAAGGAAAATCCTCACATCTAATTACTATACTAAATTATTCTATGTTCTATTTTTTTTTTATTGTTTTCTTACATTGTTCTTGTCTTTAAAGTCCAAATTGTGTTCAAAATGGAATTTTCTACTTAATAGCTCAGAAATATCTCAAAGAACATAAAGGTTGGCCGGGACATCAAGTCACCTGTATGAAATATGAACTAGAGGCTGAAGCAATTAGCAGGGCTTTATTTCTTTCATTTCCTTTTTTTTAATCACCTTTTCACATTTATTATTATGGTATATTTAATGCCCCGATATTGGATTGATAATTCACATGCCATTCAATAAGCTACTACTGCTGTTTTGGTTGCATGCTCTTGTGTTGGTGAATTTTAATATCATTAAAGTCAGTTAGCAAGGTAAAATGCGGAGCTTTTTGACCAATATTGGTGCGGCATTATAAATTTCCGTTGATGTTATGTATTAATTTGTGAGTTACAGAATATTTTCTTGGTACTAGAATGCAGTATTGTTTCTTGAGTGTGTGCGTGTAGAATACAACTATGTTCAACGACTTATGGTTTTGATTTGTAAGTACTGACCTTTTGGTCATCTGCAGGTATCTAGCCCCTCTATCAGAAAAACATCTGGCCTTCAAGCGAAAGACCTAAACGGGTAGATCATGTATCTGAAAAAAAATTAAAATGTTAAAAAGAGCTTTAATTGTTCCAGTGTTTTTGTGGTTGCTCATTTATCATCTTGTAGTCAGGCTCTGAGAAGGGAAAGACAACTCCTGCTAGAGAATATCTGACAGCTGCACTAACAGAGTTTGATCCCGATCAATTTGAGAGCTTTGCAGCTATTGCTGATGGGGCGAACAAGCTTTTGATGCTGGTATACTTTTAAGGCTTCAATATTATTCTGTACGGGCCATGTATGGATTTTATAGTCTGTCTTGATTCCTGATGTCTTACATTCTTACTATATGGTTTTCTCCCCTTAGGCACATATTTTCATCCTTGTCATAAGTTCATTGTTTCATCATTAGATGTTTGATAAAAATTATAATCCTAGCTTTTGGTTCACTTGCTTAGGACCCTTTATTGAGGCGTATTTTTTGAATTTTCTAGCTTTTTAATATGCGCACTCTGTTTCTTTGTTTTAATTATTTCATTAAGTGATGAATACTAAGCCATTAAAGGAATCTTTTGCAGGTTTTGGCTGCTGTCATTAAAGCTGGTGCTGCACGGGAGCATGAAATACTTGCTGAAATTAGAGATGTTGTTTTTTAATTTATTCGTAAAATTGAACCAAGAAGGGTGATGGGTACTATGCTTGTTTCTCGAGTTAGAATCTTGTACATAAGATCTTTGCTTGCTAGGTCTCCAGAACTGCAATCCATAAAGGTAATGAGCTCCACATACAACTTTTGCCTTGGTTACTTTTCTTTTGTATGGATAGGAGTTACCACCCTTCGTGTTTTCTTCTGTTCTGTAAGTTTCTCCGGTTGAACAATTTTTAGAGAAAGCTAATACTGGCCGAAGTAGAAGTTCCAGTAGGAGCAGCAGTCTCGGTCGATCTCCTGTCTATTATGATTCTAGTACAAGGAATGCTATAATTGATGAGCATGTGCAAGGTTTTAAGGTCAATATAAAGCAAGAAAAGAAGTCCAAATTTTCTTCAATTGTGCTAAAGCTTCGAGGGATTGACCAGGTACAGAGTTTGGAAATGCTCACATCATATGGTTTTTATTTTTATGTTATTAATATTCCTTTCTTCCTGATTATTGAAAAGAAAGTGGGTATATGAAGCCATGACTATGCTACAGAACTATACTATGTCATATTAAGTAAAATCATTCTTATGATCTTGGTGCATTGTTTTGGCCGTTCGTAGTTCCTACTATTCCTGTTTACCCTGTTATCCCCTTTCATCTTCTACAATGTTATCTATTTTTCATTCATCTATGGCATGATAGGCATCTAATTGAACATGAAACATGGAGGCAACATGTAACTGGTGGAAAGCTCCGGGAAATAACTGAGGAATCTAAGGCTTTTGCGATAGGGAATAAGGCTCTTGCTGCTCCTTTTGTTCACACTCCGGCTGGTGAACTGCAACGCCAAATTCGTTCATGGATCACTGAGAATTTTGAGTTTCTTTCAGTAACAGGTAGTGATGCTAATGCAGGGATGACAGGGCAATTAGAGCTTCTATCCACAGCCATTATGGATGGGTGGATGGCTGGCCTTGGTGCTGCACAGCCTCCAAATACTGATGCTTTAGGTCAACTTTTATCTAAATACACAAAAAGGGTTTACACATTGCAGCTGCAACACCTAAAAGTGCGCACTATTTGATGTTGGAGCTTCTCAATCTTGTTCTTCAGCATGCCCGGTTGTGTAATGGTTTGGTTCAGATGTTTGTCTTTCAACTTAGCATATTTTTTTCATGACTTAACTATGCATACCTGTTCTTTTTAATATCCATGACATAATTATTGCATTAGTTATTTTTATTAAGAAATCGCATTAGAACATTATCTTCAACAAATTAAGTGGACGACAGCTTTTTTGCATTTGCTAAGCCAAGTTTCCTTCCACCAATCTATTTATTGACCTAGGGAATGTAACCTAGAGTGAAAGACATGCTTATCAGTTCTTTGTGGATTCACAATCTATAATTGCTGAAAATTGAAATTTCTCCCTTTCATTCAATAACGGGTAGATAATATAATAACAATTCTTTCTAGTGCTCATTTTAGTTTTCATGACAGAATTTTCCAAGTTACTTGTAATTAGAAACCATGTTGTTTTAATTAGTCATAGCTGCTTAATGAAACCATTTATGGACCACTTAATGGAACCATTCCTGAGTTATTTTTCACATTCTCTGCTACGAAAAGATACATGATGATGCCAGATGTTCCTACACCAATATGCTAATATGGTTAGGTAGAAGTGATTTCTACTTGATTCCACTATATGCATTACATGATTACACGATATATATCTATAGGTATAAACCAAGAAGAGAAGAACTGATGAAGTATCAAATTTATTATAATCAAATTAACTGGAGAAGGTTTTTATGAAATCTACTGAACTAGGACAAAGTCAGCTAAATTTGGATACAGTCAGCTAAACCAAGATGAGATCATGCAAACAAGTTTTAATTAAAGTTAGCAGGTAGTGGCAATAAAGCATAATCACCATTCTAAACTTAGTTGAAGACCACTACCAAATTTGCTGCCAAATTGCTATAGCTGCTTAATAAAACATTCCATTTTTGTGAATAATGTCTGTGATTTTCTTTCCCCAAGGAATTCAATATTTAATATGCAAGTCATGCACACTGCCTTAAGTCTTCTTTTATTGATTGGTTGCGGGGGCCATGTATAACCCATGTGGCTTCTAACAGATATATTTTAAGCAATTTTAATTTTCTGCATCTTTGCTTGAAATACAGAGTATTATTCTTTTTCTGTTATCTTTGATTAGGATATAGCAGGCACTTTGGCAATGGAGAAAGCTGATGACCTACCTCATGTAAACAAATTGCGATTAGCTCTTGAATCAGTTGACCATAAGATAAGAAAGGTAGATGCAAGCATGTCAAACTTGCATTTATAAAATTGGTTTTTTTTTTTTTAAATCTGGTCAGGTATATGCATGTTTAGAGAATTTATAACATGCAATGCCCCTGATGGTATTTCGTGAGAGCATTTAGGCATGGCATACTAGTTTCTTGACATATTTTATATTTGCTGTTAATATCTAATTATGACATTGTACTTTATTGCCATTGATATTTGTGTCAAAATGAACAAAAAAGATTTTTACCACATTGTCTTATTCAAGAAATCTTTCTTGTATAAGGGATGCCTGTGCTCCAAAGTTTGCTTTAAGCAAAATGAGATCCATTTGGAGCATTAATTGTTTAATATGAGATAAATGGGAATAATATTGATGAAATAATTCACATTTTATGACATCAATTAAGAAATGGTTAACCTATTGTTGAAAGAAGAGACATATAATAGACTGTTAGTTTGTTGAGCTTTTTGTCACATTGATTTCATCTATCCATTGCTTATTGTATGTAAACCTCAGTTGAAAACTGCACATATTGGCTTTTACAATCCCTATTATATTGATTTGTCACTGGTAAAAACATGCATAGCAGCAGTATCCCTTCCATCGTGTGGTAGAATTTAACTTCAAGTACTCTACTTGTGACTTTGAAGACTTAAAAATTTGTTACCTTAAGAGGTGAAAATCTAATGCTTTGTGAAAGATTATTACATGCCATTGGATTATTTATTATCTCTTTTTGACAGTCCTACCACTGGCTATTTGACAAGATATTGGTATTCATTGTAAATATTATCTTGATTTCTTTTCAATGTCAGATATTACAACAAATGTGAAGTGATGATGCCTTAATAACAAAAGAAGAAGGTGGTTCACCAATTCACAATCCTTCAACTGCAGCTGAAGATACACGATTAGCTTCTTTAATATCTCTTGAGAGCATCCTCAAACAAGTAAAGGTCAGCCATTATCAACTCTACTTTGTGTCATTCATTATATTGCCTTCAGATAGACCAAAGCTAAATGTTTGGTTTTACCAACTTAAATTTGCTTGCAGTTTGGAAAGGACCACTAAAAGAGAACAAGTGTTTCTTCCAATCATACTCTAGATTTTCTACTGACATGTAATAATATACATATATCTATGATTTCATATTTCATGATAAGCTATTGTACAAATGCATTACTTTTCTAAATTTATCATATATGAATTTATAAATTAATTATACTGCTTTTATTATTGCAGATAAAGGTCAGGCATAAGGACCTGATCCTCAAAATAAGGGTTTTCTATATTCTCTGTTCTTGTTCTTAGTTAGGATTACGTTTTGCAGTGAACCAGTGATTGAAATCTGCAACAAGAAAGCACAAGCTGCAACAAATGATGATTGGTTCACAATCTTGGTAAGTTTCCAGCATTTATAAATCTTGAATGACAAACTTGAGGTCAGGCATAATGTAATACTCTGAACTTGTGATTAACTGTTGGAAATTATATTCATGGTATTACTACAGTTACAGTAAAACTTTTCTACAGAGTAATCTTGTTGAGAAACCCCAAGTGGAAAGAATAAGGATCTAAGTGTAAAAGTTTTTAAAAGATTTTGGGTTAAAGAGTAATAGGAAAAGGATTGATATAAAATGTTTCTGGAAACCAAGGACTGAAAGGTAAGATGAAGGGATCTTTTTGAAATGTTGTTTTATAATCCAGGAACCATTGGAGAATTTAAAAGGACCATTTGAGAATTCTATTTCATAATTCAAGGACCATTGGGGAGTTTTTCAGGGATTGTTTTGTAAGAAATTATGTTTTGAGGGACTAAAAGTGAATTTCGGCTGAAGAGTTAATTGAGAGAAAAATCTAGAGCTTGAGTGTTGTTCATCTTCTCCTCCATCTAACTGCTACAGTACCGAGAGAAAAAAAAAAGAGGAGTGAGATTTGGAGAGAAATTGGAATAGATAAAGCTTGGTATTTGGAGAGGAGAATGGATGAAGTATTATTTGGTAAGTATTTTGATGATTTATTTGTTGGTATACTTGAATGTATGTGTGTGTATTTTGGATTGAGAAATCTAATTTTTCTTGAGAAAGAAGAAGGATTTATGATGAAAAATGATGAGTTATTGTTAATGAGAGTTGTTGCTTCAATTTTGGTTGGAAAAACACTTGTATTTGAGTTGGAATTTGCTTGAAATGGAGGTGAGTTTGCCGGATTCACTGTAGTATTACTGTAGCACCGAGATTAGGGTTTGTTTTGGTTAATCAAGTTGATGATGATGGTTAAGAGAATAATGATGATAGTTGGATTGATTTGGTTCAGTTGGGCTTGATCAAATCAAGTTGAGATGGTTTGGGTTTGGTTCAGTTGATTTTGGGTTAAGGGTTTTGCCCTGAACCAAGTTGGTTCAATGGATTTTGAATAAGAATTGAGTTGGTTCAAGTCTGGTTCGAGTGAAATTGAGTTTGGTTCGATGCAATTAAAGCTTGGTTCGATTGGAATGAAGGTTGGTTAAGATTGGTTCGAGATGTTTAGTCTAAATTGAGTTGGTTTAAATACAATTAAAAGGCCGATTGGATTATGCAAGGTCGGGTTTTTAACCGATTGGAGTGAGTGAGCTCGATAGAGTCTATTATTGTTTATTGTATTTTTATTTTTGGGTTTAAATGTGTTATTTATTTTTTTATTGTATTATTACATTAGGGTGTTATTCGAGGGCTTGGGAGGGAGTTCGGGCCTAGGGAAGGAACCCAAGGACACCAGATGAGTTGGTTGTGGCTATTATTTTAAATAAATAAATTATTATTATTATTTTGAAATAATTGTTTAATGGCTAGTATTTTGGAAATAAATGTTTAAGTATTTCATTTTATCATGTTTAATTGTGTATAAGGTCGAAATATACTTAAATTTATTTTCCTACGATGTACCATGATAACCGTATTAATACATCGGTTTTGTATAATTATACGTATTTGTAAATAGTGGAAATACATATATATATATATATATATATATATATATATATATATATATATATATATATATATCGTGTGTGTGTGTGTGTGTGTGTGATTCAAGTATTCAATTCATGTATTTATTTTTGGATGGTTACATATGCTTTGATTTGGAATGATTTGTGAAACCATGTGAGCATATTAAAATATTTTATCGGCATTGTTAGTGGAATTGGTTTTCATTCCTGGTATAGGATTGGTATCGTGGATCTGGGCTTTACTGGTATTATGCATTGTTATACTTTTGGCATTGGCTTTGTGGAAAATAATGTTTATTTACGAGATGTGAATGCTTGTCCTGGATAAGGATCCCTGTGATATGATTTATACCGATTGTATTATTACTTTGTATCTACTTGATGATTTGGGACGGTGACGGGCTAAGGCCCCGACTATCTGCGATGAGTGGATCCCCACGGGCCGACCCTTTAGAGGTGGCGTGGTGGACTGAGTATTGATTTCTACGAGGGCCGGTTCGGTGGGAGCGGAGAGCCACGATTGGATATTCATCGGTGGCCGGGGTCACCGAGCGGTGAACCAGATGGGTCAACGTTAAGGACATGAGTTCCTTGACGGCTCTGAACCTAGCCGCGGCCACGACGAAAGTTTAGAGAGTTTTCTAGACCATGTTATGCTGGGTGAGTGTTGGGTATTGCTTTATTTTTGAATTTGAGATTTATGTTATTTTTGAATTGTGATGAGAGCAGTCTCTCACAAAATTTGTGTTTTCTGAGAAAATCAAATTAATGTTGATTTATGTTGAATTTATATTTCGAGAGTTCTTTAAAGATTGTATTTTGCTAGAATTTCAGTATTTTGGAAAAGTTGGAAAATTATTTGAGAAGTTGGTATTTATATACTTTATATATACTATATTTAGGTATTTGAAATTATTAAGCCACTACCGACCAATTGAATGTGCTGTAGCTGCAGGAGCAGGACCCTAGATTGCCTGATCGAGTATAGAGCTAGTCAGGGTTGAGTCCAGAATTGCAGTGGGTCCCCCTTCCTTTGTTTCTATTTATTGTTGTTGTGATCTTGTAGCGATTGTACCCGTAAATTAGAGTGATTATATTTATTGTATTTATGTATTTGAACTTGTACTTGGTGAAAAATTATAAATTGTGATTTGTAGGTCTGATTTCGTTTAAAATAGGGTGTCAGTTTCCAGTTAAAAGGGAATTTTAACTGATGGGTGCCACATTTACCTCGGTAGAAGGGGTGGGTGTGACACATAAGGACCTGATCCTCAGAATGGCACTATCTCTTAACTTCACTCACATACAAGTTGCTAGCTCTGGCAATTAAATTATATGGTTGTTGGTCCCTAGATATTATAGATGAGAGACATATTATACTCTAAAAGATTGTAAAGCACTTTCTTGATATTTAAACTACTGAATCATTTTATTATAACCTGATCTAACCTCCATTGATTGCCAGAGCTTTGTTATCGTAGTACTTGTGATTGTGATGGCAACTTTTGCTACAGGAGTGGACTCCAATTGCTTTCAGGTTAGATTCCATAACAATGTTACAAGACTATTTATGACTTGTAATCTCCATCTCCATAGATCATTATTATTCAGTATGTTACTCCATTTCATTCATTTTGGACATTTTGCTGAATGCTAGCAACTCAAGAAGACTGAACCTGAGTCAGAAGATAGTGTTCCATATGGATATGGTTTTTTCCATTTTGTTTTCTCGGTGGGGTCAATGTATTTTGCGATGCTTTTAATCGGATGGAATTTGCATAAAACCATGAAAAAGTAAGTTCCCACTATCATCAGGGAGTTGATTAAACTCGTCATATTACTATTATTGTTGTTGTTTTCTCCTTTCATCATTTCATGTTGGTGTATTAGTTTGACTAAGATTTTGTGTTATATTGCAGATGTACAATAGATGTTGGAGACAATATTACCTATAGGGCTGTAAACGAGCCGAGCCGAGCTTTGCCTTGTTCAAGCTTGGCTCGTTACTATTTAATCGAGCTTGAACTCGAGCCGAGCTTTCTTCGAGCTTCATTTTTTATGTTCAAGCTTGGCTCGTTACTATTTTAACCGAGCTCGAGCTCTAATCGAGCTTCTTTCGAGCTTCATGCTCGAGCTCAACTTGTTAAGAAAATTTGAAGCTTAGACTTAGCTAGCTAACTTGATTAAGGCTTGACTATTTTTTTTATATTTTATTTTTTTATTTAGTAAACTTATTTAATGAATCATTATCAAGTGTGACTCAATTCGATTTGAGTTTGATTATATTAATGATTGTTACAAATAAAATTGTAAATGATACTATAAACGAGCTTTTAATTATACAATAAACGAGTTCTTCACAAGATTTAATGAGCCGAGTTTGGTGGTGTTCAAGCTTGGCTCGTTTATCTTATGAGCTCATTTAACTTAATGAACTAGTTGACCTGAGCTTTTAATGAGCTTTGCCTTCGAATAGTAGTTTATAGCCCTATATGTGTAACTCAAATTGACAACAATGACATAGTCACATATACACCTTAATATACATATATATATATAAACGAGCTCACAATCGAGCTTATAAACGAGTTTGTTCATGAGCTTGGTCACGAGCTGTGTTCGCGAGCCAAAACGAGCCGAGCTTTTGGCTGCTCAAGCTTGGCTCGTTTATTAATCGAGCTTGAAAATGATGTTCAAGCTTGGCTCGTTTACAATATGAGCTAAACACGAACGAGCCTTTATCGAGCCGAACACCGAGCTACTCACGAACGACTCGGCTCAAATACACCCCTAATTACCTACATTGCCAAATTGACTAATATTATATTTGTATTCTCTACATTGCCTAGTATTTCTAGACAATCCATCAGCCATAGTGTTTTTATTGTTAGTTAGAAGATGTTGAAGAAGTTGATTAAAGGAATTTGTATGTATTGTTAATTCAATAAAATAATTTTTGTTTAGCAATTCAAAAAAAAAAAAATTGATGGGTGTAATTCAAGAAAATTTAAATAAAATTAATTTCATATAAATTATTTTTTTATAGAATAAAAAAAAGAGTGCCAAAAGTCGTGACAAATTTTTTTTCCAAAAACTGTGCCAAATATCGTGAAAAAATATAATATATAAAATCGTGCCAAAAAACCTTACCAAATACTGAACCAATAAAACCGTGCCAAACCCGTGCCAAATATGGAACCAAAGTCCGTGTCAAATATCAATGTCAATATTTGGCACAATAGTAGAAAAAGGGTGCCAAAAACAGTGACAAAATTTGGCACGGTATAAAAAAATGGTGCCAAAATTTATTTGTGACCATTCTATAGACATTGTTAATTTTTGGTGCCAAATACGGTGCCAAAATCAATTTCGCATGGTTTTTAAAGTCATTTTCGTGCCGATATTACCGTGTCGATTTGAGATTTTTCTTGTAGTGTAGTTAAGGAAGAAATAAGACAGTAGAAGTGAGAATAAAACAAGTTATAAAAAAATATTATGAAATTATAAGGGCATGAATGTAAAATTATTTTTTAATTTAAAATATTGATAGGACCCATGGTTTTTAAAAAAATAAAGTTTAATATCATAAAATAATGGGACCCATGATTTTATAGAAAAAATAAAAGTTTAATATTAAAAATAATGGGACATGCAACTTTAAAAATATTATTAAAAAATAAAAATGCGTATTTCTTTAAATAAATAAGGAAATGCGTATTTTTAAAATTAATTAAAAAATATAATATTAAAAAAAAAAAACCATATTTCTCACTTGAGACATGTATATATATATATATAACATATACTACTGCTGTAAGGAAGTTATTGGTATTACCTTATACATATAACATATACTACTACTGTGAGGAAGTTATTGGTATTACCTTCTAAGTTAGCAAGGCACGTAAGTGAGAAACCAGACCAAAATATATGTCACCAATAATATAAGCATCGATTTATTTTTATCAAATACTGTAGTTTATTTTTGTATCATTTCTATTGTGCTGTTTTGTCATTTTTCTTGCAGTGGGTTGGAGATTCCATAGTTTATTTATATTTTCAAAAAAATTAATATAATATTATTAATATATTTTGGTTTAATTTAGTTTTTTTTTTTTTTTAAATTTAAAGCCGAATCGAGTGAATTAAATGAGCTAGATTTTGGCTCATACTATATTTGTGTATACTTGAACTTAATGCTAAAATTATGGTTAACTTAAATGCAAGGCAAATAAATAAATAAATAAATAAACAACAAACTCTTATTATTTTTGTAATAACAGGAGAGTTGACATTTTATTTATTTTTACAATATCAGACGGAACAAACTTCTTTTGTTGATAACTATAGAAACTTGGTAAGATAAAAATTTTGGTAAGAAGTGCTCTCTCTCTACAGAACAAGCTCCTCAATTGGATTTTATTCACCTTGATTCATGATAATCCATTGGCTAAAAGATGATTTTTTTTATTTTTATCTGAATTTCTTTTTTAATGTTTATTTTGAGAGCAATAGTGATTTATTTGTTATTTATTTCAACAATTATGCCAACCATAATTGTTGATTTTATGCTTATTTTATGCTCTCAACAATTGATCAAAAGTAAACAGAATTTAATTCAACTAATTTGGTTTTTCTTTTCCGAACTCATTGTTTAAAATCTTGAATTGTACCACCTGAATAGTAAGTTGACTAAAATTTCATTTAATTAATACTAATCAAGTTAAATATATTTAAAACTAACAATTATGTTTATTACCATATGTTAATAATTTAGTTTTCTCAAGTACCGATTTCAAAGCCTATTTTGACCAAAACCATGCTAAAGAGATTTGTCTATTTGTTTCTTTAATAAAAACTATGAACAATTGATATGAATAAATCTTAGAAGGACTTAAAGTTTTCAACTCTCTAGAACAATTCCAAGTAACCTTGTCTGGTGTTTTCAAACTTTTAATTATAACTATGCCTGCAATAATACATTTCGCTTTGCTTAAATTAGAAGGTTTAATTATAATAGTTGAACTTTCCCATTATCTGTATCTTTCAATATATCTGATCAGTTGTCGTGTTGAATTAGGTTGGATAATGAAGTTTTGGAATGGACATGAAAGTCGGATAATTTTTTTCCTAAAGTTGCTAATGATGATCATTCTAAAGTACAAGATCTAATTTATTTTCCTAACTAGGTGGCCAATTTATTACCAACTTATTGCGCAAGGCTTAGGTAATGCATCCCAGCTTTATTTTCCAAATAGATCATCTAGACTAAGTATGTTTTGACCAAAGTTAACAATCATGTAGAAATTCTTAGGCAAATAACCTAATATATATATATATATATAAGGTAAACTACACTAATGGTCGCTAGCCTATTTGGGAAAATTTATATATTTTGGTCATCCAATTATAAAAAAAATTCAATTGTGCTCTTAACTTATTATTCTTTTCCAATTGAGTCACTAAGATCTAAAACGTTAAAGGTATGCTAACAACTTATCACTTCAGGATTGCCTTAAGCACCATGCGGCTTAAGAAAGCTCATTTTCCACCCTTTCTTTTTCTCGCTAGTGCTTAAGCTCCTTTTGCTGTCCTCCAAAGCTTTAGAAACCCTAAATTTCTTCTTCTTTCTTTCCCTAAAGCTCCTTTTGCTTTTCTCCAAGGCTTTGAAACCCTAAATTTCTTCTTCTTTCCTTTCCTAAAGCTCCTTTTGCTTTCTGATGCGATCTCGAGATGGCTGGAGAAGGATTTTTGGGTGGAAGTTTGGGAATAAGGAGGGAAATCTAGAAGAGAGTCAGAGAAAAGAAATAGGAGAAAGAGATAGGATAAGAGAAGAAGTGGGGAGCATACTCATTCCCCTTTTCATTCACTTCTAGGCCTTTAAAGCCTATCAACACACGGCCATATTTGCCCATTGGCCACCTGTTAGTTGCCACACTGACATTGACTACACTGATTCCCATAATATTGTTCTCAAATTCACCGCTCATCACGTTATGGAATCTTTAAATCTGGTGTCACATGTCAAGCGCTTGTTCGTGCGGTAGGCTCTCCCTGATTGCTTCTCTA
This sequence comes from Dioscorea cayenensis subsp. rotundata, assembly GCF_009730915.1. Classification (NCBI taxonomy): domain Eukaryota; kingdom Viridiplantae; phylum Streptophyta; class Magnoliopsida; order Dioscoreales; family Dioscoreaceae; genus Dioscorea; species Dioscorea cayenensis. The sequence continues at coordinate 5,388,167 of NC_052473.1, forward strand.
TTGGGTCTTCTTCTCTTCCCATCTGTTTAACTTGGTCATCCTTAATTGTGACAATAGCCTCCCCTTCTGCATTGACCTTGTCCTCAAGGTGAAACATAAGGAAATTTTTGCGCTTGTTGTTTGCATTTTCCCAGGTAGCATCAGTGGTCGCTCCATGTTCCCATTGGATTAAATATTGAATGATGGGTTTATCTTGCACTAATATTATCCTCGTGCAAAGAATAGCGAGCGGATGAAAAATTGGCTGCTGATCTTGGAAGTTCACCGGTAAGGGAAGGTGTTGGACAGTTGGGTCGCCGATGCACTTCTTGAGTTTAGAAATATGGAACACATCATGGATTTGGGCAGGGGCCGGTAGAACGAGACGATATGCGACGGAGCCAATGAGTTCGGTAATTTGGAACGACCGAAACAATCTTTTAGAGAGTTTGTGAGTATGCTGGCCATGGAGTGAAGTTTGTCAAAACAGCTGGAGTTTCAGAAAGACCCAACCACTAGGCTGAAATTCCACATCCCTGCGTTTAGCATCGGCTTGATTCTTCATGCGCAACTGTGCGTTTAATAAGTTTTGTTTTAGGGTTCGAAGTATCCGGGATTGATCCTCGAGTACCTCCTCAACAACGGTTACCCGTGAAGTGCCTTCGATTTAGTCCAGTAGGGTGTTATGTGGATGGATGAATCCACGCTGTGTTATAATGCCACTCGGCCCATGGGAGGTAATGAAGCTACTACCGGGGTTGTTCACTGATGAAGCTGCAGAGTTAGTCCTCCAAATAATAATTCAAGACTTCGGTTTGGCCTTCTGATTGGGGATGATAGGCACTGCTCATAGCCAATTTGGTCCCCTGCAATTAGAATAATTCTCGTTAAAAGAGGCTTATAAACAAGGTCATGGTCGGAAATTAGAGAAGTTGGCACCCCGTGCAGGCGAAATATCTCTTTGACAAAGATTTCAGCAACTTGTGGTGCCGTGAATCATGGTGCAAGAGTAATGAAAATGGGCCTGTTTTGTTAGGCGATCGACAACCACCAATATCACGGTTTTCCCGGCCAATGGCGATAAGTGTGTGATGAAGTTGAGCAAAGTAGACTCCCATGCATGCCCAGGAATTGGAAGTGGTGTAGAAGACCTTGGGGGGCCAAATTGAAAGGTTTTACTGATTGATAAGTAGCACAGCGACGCACAAACTCACAGACATTTTTCTTTAGTGTCGGCAAGAAAAACATGCCGGCAATGCGGTGATAGGTATGTGTGGTACCATATCCGGGGAGATAACTTCTTGCTGAAATACGTGATAGGGTGATTTTTTTGGAGAAATACCGCGCCAATCCCCGTCAACAAAGCATCTCTTTGGATTTCGAACTAACAATTAAAATTCGGCATTTGTAGTATCAGTGTCTGGTAAGTGCTAATTTCAATGCCCCAACCGCTTTTGTCGCCTAAGGTGTCTAAACAAAAGTGTTTTCGTAGAGAAGCTAGGTCAAGGAAGATGAGATGGCGGCATACCCACGGACAAATGGGTGATAATAGCCGGAGATTCCTAGGAAGCCGCGTAGGCTTCACAATGTAGTAGGAAGAGGCCACTGTTGGATGGCCTGAATCTTGTTAGGATCGACCCGCACTCCTTGGCCACTGATTCGGTGGCCCAAATAATTGATGCTGGAACAACCAAAATCCCATTTACTCCGTTTAGCAAACAGCCTATGCTTCCGGAATAGTGAGAAGATCTGATGTAAATGAGCGAGGTGCGTTATCCAGTCAATGCTATAGATCAAGACATCATCAAAAAACACCAGGGCATATCTTCACTGTGCCAGATGGAAGATGGATTACATTAGCGCTTGAAAAGAAAATGGCACATTCGAAAGCCCAAAGGGCATTACGAGGAACTCATAATGTCCCTCGTGCGTCTGAAATGCGATCTTTTCAATGTCAAGAGGGTGTATTCGTACCTAGTGGTAGCCAGAGTAGAGGTCAAGTTTGGAAAAGACTTGAGCCCCGGTGAGTTCGTCCAATAACTCTTCCACCGTAGGTATAGGAAAGCGATCCTTGATGGTGATGGCCTTTAGGGCCTGATAGTTAACACAAAACCTCCACGAGCCGTCTTTCTTCCTGACAAGGATTATCGGTTACGAGAATGGGCTAGTACTTGGTTTGATCACACCTTCTTTGAGCATGTTCCTGACTAGTCGTTCAATCTCCGCCTTTTGAAAATGGGGGTATCGATAGGATCGCACATTAACTGGTGCAGCCTCTGGTATCAACGGAATATTGTGATCAAACGCCCACTCAGGAGGAAGTCCTGTACTCCGTGGCCACTGATTCGATGGCCCAAATAACTGATGCTGGAACAACCAAAATCCTATTCACTCTGTTTAGCAAATAGCCTGTGCTTTTCGAAACAGTGAGAAGATCTAATGTAAATGAGCGAGGTGCGTTGTCTAGTCCATGCTATAGATCAAGACATCATCAAAAAAGACCAGGGCATATCACTGCAGTGTCAGATGGAAGACAGATTGCATCAGCGCTTGAAAAGAAAATGGATTCAAAAGCCTAAAGGGCATTACGAGGAACTCGTAATATCACTCGTGCATCCAAAATGCAGTCTTTTCAATGTAAGGAGGGTGTATTCATACCTGGTGGTAGCTGGAGCGGAGGTCTATTTTGGAGAAGACTTGAGCCCTGGTGAGTTCATCCAATAACTCTTCCACCATAGGTATAAGAAAGTGATCCTTGATGGTGATGGTGTTTAGGGCCCGGTAGTTGACACAAAACCACCACGAGCCGCCTTTCTTCCTAACGAGGATTACCGGTTACTAGAACAGGCTAGTATTGGGTCTGATCACACCATCTTTGAGCATGTTCCTGACTAGTCTTTCAATCTCCGCCTTATGAAATGGGGGTATTGATAGGGTCGCACATTAACTGGTGCAGCCTCTGGTATTAGCGGAATTTTGTGATCAAACTCCCGCTCGGGAGGAAGTCTTGTAGGGAGGGAAAAAAATATCATCATACCGCATTAAGAGTTATTGGAGCTGATTAGTGAACTGCGAGGGCGTAGTGAGTTGAATGTTCTCCGGTATGGTGAGCGACTAGTCATGCTTGAGTGTATTTAGTGAGACAGAAAGATGAAGGAACTGGTGGGTTGTATTGCTGTGAACATTTCGTTTGAGTGATGTATGAGTTGTGTCTTGGATGCTTGGTTGTTGTACTCCATGAAGGCGGATGGTTGTGTCTCCACTTTTAAATTTCCATCCAAAGGGGTTGATAGTCAAAGACTATAGGACCCAACTTGGCCAACAAGTGGACACCCAGAACTATATCTGCTCCAAAAATTGGCAATAATAGAAGGTCCACCGAAATGATCATTTCTCCTAGTTGTAGAGGTACGCATTGGCATTCCCCTCCGGAAGTAAGTACCTCACCGTTGCCCATTATTACTTTGAGATGCGAAGATTATTAGATGGGTAAGTTGAGATGGTGAGCTCACCTAGTTTGGATGAAATTGTTTGTCGAACCGCCATCGATGAGTACAACAAGATCCTTGCCGTGGATCTTCCCAGAAATCTTCAAAGTTGAAGGAACTGTAAAGCCGTTCAAGGCGTGGAATGAAATACATGGGATGATAGTAGTCCCCGCGACCTCATCTGGTGGTTCTAGTTCAGTGACAAGGATGGGATGGTCTTGTTCTTCTGGTTCGCTCACAGGTTCATTCGATTCATAAGTTATAAGACAAAGGAATTGTGGAGAAGTGCAACAATGACCCCTCATGAACTTTGAATCATAGTTGAAACAAAGTCCTTGTCCTCTTATTGAAGCCATTTTGGCCTACGTAAGGTGCTTGATGGGGAATGTACCAAGTGGAGAAGCTCGATTTGATGCAGCCATAGCGATGGGTGGGTTTGTCGCCTGAGGTGGTCGGTTGGGAATAAATCGATGGGTTTGGGATACCCTTGTAGCTTTGTGTTTGTCATCAATAAGCTTCGCCGTGCCCATAGCTTCATATATTGAGGGCAGTTTGAGGATGTATAGTTCTGTTTGTATGTACTCTTGTAACCCTGGTAAGAAGTAATTGAGCAAACTAGTAGGACTGAGGCCGTGCACCCTGGTGGAGAAGCATTTAAAATCCGAGAGATAAGCGGCCAGTGTTGTCCATTGTTTCAGTTTAAAGAACTGAGCTTCATGGTTAATGAATGTTGAAGGACCAAAACGAAGTTCGGCTTGTCAGGCAAAAACTTCCCACCATGACAGTTGTTAAGTGCAGTATAACCAGTGGTACCACTGCAATGCATCTCCTGTCATGTAGAATGCTGTAATCTTGATCTTTTGCTTTGGCAACACCTGGTGGAAGGAGAAGAAGCGTTCTATTTGAGAGATCCTGGGTGATACTGCCTCGCCCAAAAAATAACGGAACTTCGAGTTTTGGAAGCCACACTAGAGACGCCGAAGCCGTTAGCACAATGGAACTTGTGCTGATGTGGGGTTATTGTGGCATGGTTGCTGTAATCGGAGGACTTGGTAAGAGAGGAGGGGCTGAGATTGGTAAAAGTAGCACTATAGGGTTCGTTCAGTCCAACCGAGTGAGCTTCACCATGAGGTTTGTTATCAAGGACTGTTGGGTTGTGAGAGATTTCTGAACCATTTCAAAGGGTTCAGCATGCTGATGTACCAAGGAATAGAGAGACTCTATCTTAGTCATAATGGAGTCTTGACGCTCATTGATTTCTACCAACTGTTCCTCCATGATTCGAGATCTCGTCCGAATTCTGTTCGTCATAAACCAGAAGAGTTACTCATAATGGCTCTCAATGAAAGCACCAGTTGATGCAATCTTGAGATGGTTTGAGAAGGATTTTTGGGTGGAAGTTTGAGAATAAGGAGGGAAATCTAGAAGAGAGTCAGAGAAAAGAGATAGGAGAAAGAGATAAAATAAGAGAAGAAGTGGGGAGCATACTCATTCCCCTTTTCATTCACTTCTAGGCCTTTAAAGCCTGTCAACACACAACCATATTTGCCCATTGGCCACTTGTCAGTTGCCACACTGACATCCACTACATCAATCCCTATTACATTGTTCCCACTACATATTGTTTCCACTATCAATGACTACATTGATTCCCAATATATTGTTCTTAGATTCACCGCTCATCACATTATGGAATCTTTAAATCTGGTGTCATGTGTCGAGCGCCTGTTCGTGCGGTTGGCTCTCCTTGATTGCTGCTCTATTAGGTCTTCTTCTCTTCCCATCTATTTTACTTGGTCATCCTTGACTGTGACACTTTCCTCCAAGGCTTTGAAACCCTAAATTTCTTCTTCTTTCCTTTCCTTGAATCACAATGTCGGGTAAAGGAGTGAGCGGTCACTGGGACGGTGGTCAAATGGTACTTGTATAGATCATAATGGTAGCTAAAATGATGGTCACCAGGACTAGAGTGGGCCGCAGGCCGACATTTGGCCCAGCTTGGCAAAATCCACCTTTTCACATGACCCGGTGGGCTGGACCTCCAACTAGTAAACGACTGGTACTATAGCATTTCCGGTTATGGGCTTGTCTCTTCCAATTCGTGACCCGGCGGGTTGACCCACTGGTTTATTTTAAAATGAAATTTAATCCAAAAATTTTGTTTGCTTCACATGGGATTCAAACCCAAAACCTAACCTTACTCATTCAGAGGCCTTAACCAAACAGCCCAACATATCTTACGATTAGTGTGGGGGAAGCTACTTATATATAAAATGTATCATGTTAAAACATTGTCATACAAATCAATATTTCGAATGATATGTAACTATGTAAGCACCTTAATTTAAAACTATAATTCTCTGTAAAACATTTTTTTTTTCATATTATGAACTTAAAATCATAATATTTTTAGAAATTTTACTAATTAATAAATAATTAGCTTAATTTTTTATTAAATTAATAATAATGTTCTAACTTAATTTATATAAAAAATCTTTTAATTATAAAATTTTGTCGATCTTTATGTTAACAATAAATTAGAATAAATATATTCATTATGAGATAATGTTAACAACTAATTCATTGTAAAAAAAATCATTTAAAGTATTTTTAGATCAATCATTTCTATAATTAATAGTTTTTCATAGAAAAATATTTTTTTTTCATTTAGTAAGATTTCTTCAATTCCAATCGGTATTTTTTTTAATGAAATCAATTTTTTTACAAAACTTTAAATTTAATCACATATCAACAAATATTCGGTTTTGAAAATATTATCAAATACTTTTCATAAAAAGTTTTTTTACAAAATAAATTAATAACTATAAATTTTTTAATTATTGTGATTTATTTAAAATTATCTTAAATATTTTTTTAGTTTTAAGATTTCTATTTGATTTTTTGCAAAATAATAATAATAATAATAATAATTGTGATAAAAAAACACTTGACTTATAATATCAACACTCTAATAACATCATGATTTTAGCCAATCAAAACAAGAGATTAATTTTTTTCCTTTACTACAAGATATAACCAGTAAAAAAGTTTGTACTATTTATGCTTAGTCCCACATTGCCTAGATAGAAAAAAACACATGACAATTGGCTATAAAAGCACTCATAACCAACTCATTAGTTTTGTGTTTTTTTAAACATTTTTTTCATTGTATTTTAACTAAAACTAATTATTTATTTTAAAAAATAAATAAAACCTGGCTGGTTGGCTCGAGAACTGACGGTTTTTGGCCTATCCCGCTAATTTGGAGGGGTTCCTCGGGCCTGGTCCATGTCATTTCGAGTTGACCCATGACCCAGCGGGTTTGGCCGGTCAACCAGGCGCGGAGGACATACATGGTTGGCAGGGCTGGTTATGGGTTGGCTAAAAGCTGACTCGGACTTGTCGGGTTACGCCTGGCGGGCCCGGTTAACCAGCTCGTGCCCTTCTCTAACTAGGACAATCCAAACTTGAAATCAATTTGAAATTGGATGTTGGGGTGTAGATGCAATAGACTTTTTGCTTGAAAAGAAAATGATAAATACCTTTCAAACTAATTGATTTCATAATTCTCATTATACATTTTCAATAGGAGTGAGAGTGAGAAAGCTAAATTTTTTCCCCCAAATCGGTACCATATATGATGCCTTTATATTGGCTTACATGTAGTATTGATGAAGAAATAATTTTCAGTAATATTTGCTTGTAAAATTTAACGTATTCTAAGTCTTTTTTTTTCAAATTGTTCGCCTACTTTTGGCTATAAGTCCTTTGTAGTTAGTTTCTTGATGGGTTGTAGATTCAATGTTTGCATATCATGTCGAAACCAAAATACATTTAAATAATTGAAGACCCACTTCTATTAACCTTGAAGGCTTCTAGCACCACACCTAGGCTCTCATCATCAAGCTTTAATGAAATAGACATGACAAGCTTCTACCATCATAAATACTTCTATAAAATATCTGCTGCTATGTAACATTGTAATTTCTCTTTAGAATTATAATTGTAAAATCATAATTGTATTGTAAAATTGTATTTTCAAATGTATGAAACTAAAGTTTGTAAAATTATCATATAATTGAATGAAGGTATTTGCTTTTAGTATGCTACAGTTCGGAATTTGTAATTTCTGTAAAATAGTAATTGCTCTGCCAGTGAGTTTCTTACCTCAATGGCTATTATTTATTTATTTTTTTGCTAACTATATACACACCCCTTTTGCTGAATTACCATTTTTGTAAAGTAGTAATTGCTCTATGAAATTCAGTGAGTTGCTTGCCTTAATACTGTAAAATTACAGTAAAATCTTGAGGATGTAAAATTATAACTATAAAATAAACACATAACATAAAATGAATATATCTATAATATATAATTGTAAAATATATAACATATGTTGTTGGCAGGTTTACACAAAATTAGCAACCAATATGTTTTGTTTGCAATTAATTAACACAGAACTAGATTTACATGTAATTCGCATTAAAACAAAACACTTTGGTTTTTTTATTCCAAAAAATAAGCTTGTTCAATGCTTCCACAGCGTGCCTAGTAGCAGTCTCTCTATTTATGTGCACCTTTGGATAGTCACTTCTTGTTATGTTGGTGAGCATTTTCAACATATAGAGACACCTTTCTTTTTTTCTTTGGGCCACATTTCCAACTTGAGTTAAATCTCCTATATACCTTGAAGGCACTTGTCTCCCTTATTGCTTTTGTTGTTGCCTATGTGGATTTACAAAACTAGCTCCAACCACACAATTTTGTTGCATGTTTATACAGGACAAAGAAATGAAACAAATATACTTTTTTAAACATAGCTAGTTTTACAGCTTAAGAAGAACCCTATAATGTAGCCCTAAAGACCACAAATTAGCAATACTGAAAAATCATTAAGACTAAAAAAGGAAATATATTTAGCAATATTAAGAAACTTACACATCAACCATTCATTGGACACTCACTGAAGTTAGTTGAATTGAGCTAGCTTGTCTAGTTGGAGAAGGTATTATAGGGGTTGTTTGGGTACTTGTATGTGAAATTGCATTTACTTTTTGTTTATTTGGTTTGATGCAAGTTAAAATGTATAATCATCATATGAGTGAGATGGTGAGATTACCCAATTATCTATTATTATCTCTAACTATTTAATACTCTTAAGAAAAGTAATTTATACTAAATTAATTAATTAATTAAGAAAATATTTATTTAATTTAATAACATTAAATATTTTTAATAATATTTTACCATTAAATTTAAATAAAAAAATAGTTTTTTTCTACCACAAAATTAAATCGTATAATACAATTGCAAGGATAAAATTATTTAGAAATAAAAACAAATTAATTATCAAAATATGTATTTTTACAATTATGTACTAAATTAGGCATTTTTATTTTTTAAAAATTAAACTTTAGTATTTTAATAGTTGTGGGTTCATTAGTTTTTTTAATATTAAATTTTTTTTTTAAAAAAACTACAAGTCCCACTAGTTTTTTAATATTAAAATTTATTTTTTTAAAACTACAATTGGTCCAACTAGTTTTTTTAAATTAAAAACAATTTTACACTATATCCCTTATAATTTCATAAAAGTTTTTATAACTAGTTTTATTCCCACTTCTAATCTACTTTTTACTAATTCTAACAGATAAAAATTATGGATAATATTCGGTCAAAATTTTAAAAGATAAAAATTGTTGTGGTTAAAACTTTTTATATACATAAAAATTAAAATTATCTCCAATATTGGAGTAGTCAAAGATGTAATTGTTAGAGTAGGTGGAGAGTATTATACTACAAGAGAACAGTGATTTCGCGTCACTCATTTCCCGGCGGTTTTATCAAAACGGTTACCATGGTTACGCATTGTAGTGGTTTATAAGGTAGTTCAATAAACGGCCGATGTTGATTTTCATTTTGTGGGGTTTTCGAGTAATATTGGCGGTAATTATACGTAAACAGCCGAGACGGCTGTGCAATTGGCGGCAGTTGTGTACCAAACGACCGTAAAGGCTATTATCTAAACAGCTGATCGAGCACATTCTCTTTTTTCTTTATCCATGTGTTAGGTTTTTCTCCACTGAACCCCCTTTTCCTTTTCTATCCATTGATGCCATCGATCCCTTGCTCCTACCGATTTTGATGCCATCCATCCATCACATGAACCATCGATCTCGGCTTTTCTCTCATCTCCACGATGGTGTGAAGCCTCTTGTTTCATTCTTTCTCGACTTTTCTCTCATCTCCACGGTAAATTGTTCTGTTTTTTTGATTCAATTGTTCTTTTAGTCATTTTTTTATGAAAATTTTGATTCAATTATTCTTTTTATGTTAGTTAACGTCGACCAGGGATCGGACCACCTAGCCTTCATTACCAGCTTGTCCAGATCCATCCCGCCTTTGACGGAGCAAGCACCTCAATGCCCAAGTGAGTCGCTCGCTTCTTCTTAATCTCTACGAAGAATTCTCCTTCTCAATGCAATACTGGCTTTGAATGTTTGTTGTTATATTGGATGCTTGTAAGAATTATTAATTCTATATAATTTGTACGGATAGTTTTGAATTGGATTGGGGATTTTGTTATATATGAATGATACTAAACAACAATATATAATATATCATGATACTTGAAAAAATTAGTGAATGTTTTACTCCAAAAGTCACCAGTGTCCCTGATTATTCAGTAGCTTCATAGGTTTTGCATTAATGATAGTTAACAATGTGTGACATAACATGATATTTGAAATAATCCTATGATTTATTTAACCATTATTAAAAGAAAAGCTTGTTTTGCGGTGTTGATTAGATGGATTAGTGTCTTTGATGCTTTGATTGGCTTAGAGGAAGCATTAGAACCATTTTAATAGTAGGCATAAGGATTATGTTGTGATTGTAGGTGAATGGTGTGGATTTAACTCAAACAATAAACAATAAGTTACCTTCCATGGTTTTAACAATTGGAACAATAAGGTTACTTTAGATTAGGTATTATATAATGTGTTTTTGTTTATTATACAGCTTGCTCAAAGTTTTCAAATCACATTAGATGAACATTTATGTTTCCAAACTATAGTGCTTATTTAATAACTTTGATGTTTAATCAGAATGTTGGGTTTTTATGTTGCATAACATCTTTAGATTCTTGATTGAAAAGTTACAATATTTCACTAGTTTGCTTGCAAATTCTTGAAACAAAAAAACAAGTTCTTCGTTCTTGTTGCAATCTCTAGGTAAGAATGAAAAGCTGCATAGTATTAGCACTATAATATGTGTATATATATATATATAACATCCAACTTTAACTTAGTCTTATGTGAGGACTGAAATTTATATTTATAAAACCATTAAATTAGTAGGAATCAAATATTCACTTGGCAATGAATTTTCCAAAAGAATGGTATGCTCTAATCCCAATAAATCAAAGATTTTAGCACTATAATATATATATATATATATATATATATATATATATATATATATATATATATATAATAACATCCAACTTTAATTTAGTCTTATGTGAGGACTGAAATTTAGATCTATAAAACCATTCAATTAGTAGGAATCAAATATTCACTTGGCAATGAATTTTCCAAAAGAATGGGATGTTCTAATCCCAATAAATCAAAGATTTTAGCACTATAATATATATATATATATATATAAGAACATCCAACTTTAATTTAGTCTTATGTGAGGACTGAAATTTAGATCTATAAAACCATTCAATTACTAGGAATCAAATATTCACTTGAGAATGAATTTTCCAAAAGAATGGCATGCTCTAATCCCAATAAATCAAAGATTTTAGCACTATAATATATATATATATATATATAAGAACATCCAACTTTAATTTATTCTTATGTGAGGACTGAAATTTAGATATATAAAACCATTCAATTACTAGGATTCAAATATTCACTTGGGAAAGAATTTTCCAAAGAATGGTATGCTCTAATCCCAATAAATCAAAGATTTTAGCACTTTAAAATAGATGAAATTAAATTTAAACATGAATACACATACAAATCCTAAACGCAACCAATAAAAATTAACCTTGAAGAACATCAATATTTATTAATATAAATTAGAAATATGCCAATTTTACTGTTCCATTTGGCATTTTTCTGGAAGGGGGTTCAAACTTCCATAGCTTATTTATTTATTTATTTTTCAAAATTGATATACTATTATTAATAAATTTTGGTTTAATTTAAGTTTACAAAATTTAAAACTGAATCCACTGAATTAAATGAACTAGACTTTAACTCATATTATATTTGTGTATACTTGAACCAAATGTTTAACTATAGTAAACTAAATACAAATAAAATCGAAAGTTTAAAAAAGCAAACTCCTATTACTCTTGTAACCATAGAACCATAGAGTTGGATGTATAAGTACCATGTCTCCCTCATTTGTGTCGTATGTATGCGATAGAAGGGAGTAGTAGTGAATGTTTTTTTGTCCTTGTCCAGGGTAAGAAGATGATAGTGGATGTTGAAGACAATCAGCATGAAAAATGATTATAGCATCTTTGAAGCAAAAGACATCGTCTTCTACCATACACAAGGCTTAATTAGCAAAGAACTTTATCTTTTGCATTGCAAGTGCAAGTAGTTACGTGATGGCTGCAGGCTTCTTATTAGTTGACTAGTTGTTCAACAGCTCATCACAATGTCGTTGGGTACTTGCTCCTTGCCCTCGAGCAGGGTGTAGAGGTTGTCAAGGGTGGTAAACCTGTAATCATCCCTTTAAACAACAAAGCTACAACATTAAAATGGGATAACAAACATTAGTTACGCCAAAACATACACTAGAACAAACACAAATACAAAAGAAAGATTCAGCCTAAATTAGATCAAGTAAATACTACACTATTAAGACTAATACTACTTAGGAATGGCTGAGAATACGAAGGAAAGTGAGCTAATACATGCAGACATGCCCTATTACATAGAAAAATAGTATAATATACATATAAGATGAAATTTTTATCTTTTGACATGGGTGTTGAGGAAGAGTGTTTATGACAGCTTATTCTACTTCATTTAGATGAGCGAGTCCAAGGTATTTCTTTTTTCCTTCGAAAGCAATTTGTTCTTGAGTTTTTTTGCACCTCATGATATATGTACTCATGACAGCCAGCTCCTTTCTTTTCCCATCAGCATTGTTGTCGATTTCAATCCCTAATGAGGGCAGGTATGCTGGACCCTCAAATGGGATGACTGTGAGTGCAGTTGGGTTTAGGATCTATTATTTTGGTGAATACCATCGGATACTTGAGGAATCCTTCTAAGCACCTTATGTTGCTGTGTTCTTTAGGCTTGCCAGGGATTTAATAATGGTGTCGACATCAACTATGGTCTCGTTGTTGTATGTTGGTTTTCCTAGAGGGCTTGCTTTTGTTTCTTTCTTCGCTCTCGCCCTGCAAGCACTCTTTGGTGGGGTTTGGTGGTAGTTTTTTATGAAGTGCTTCGCGTAGTGGTGGCATGCATTACCTGTTTGTTACATCAACTTCTATAGATGGTATATCGACTTTTGGGGCTGGTATTTCGACTTCCGGGGTAGCTATTTCCATGTCTAGTGCAGGTTTTTTTTGTTACTTGGGGTTGTTTTTCCAATATTCAGGAAAACATGGTCCCTAAATGACCTCGTAAAACATGGTCCCTAAATGACCTCGTATGTGACTTGCTTCATGTGCTACTTGAAAAAGAAGGATAACAAAACTCAGGTGAAGGCAGTTGAACATCAGTCTCTCTTGGTGGTGCCGGTAAGCCACCCTTTTTCCCCGTGCTTCTCGGGCGCCAAGTTCCTCTAGCTGCTCACGAAATTCACCGAGCTCACATAAAACCCTTGCAATAGGCAGACCACTTCATCGTTATCGCCCATCCTTTTGGTTGGGCCTTGTTACCGGCGATCGAGGACGGGCATCTGCCGGGGGCTAATGGAGGTGGAATGTTTCCAACCTCGCTTCCTTACCGGCCCCTCTTGGCTTTTATTTTAGACTCCTTGCGGAACTAATAAGGACACAAGTGTACGTGTTGATAACGTAATAAAGTGTGTGTAAAAGCAGAGTGTTAGTCCACATAGAAGAAAATGAATAGTAGTAATAACCCTAAATCCGAAAAATAGCCTAAGTGATTGAATGTTGTGTGTATGAACAAAAGCAAGCAAAGATAATAAAATATGGAAAATAATAGGAGAGAAGTCAAGGAAGAAAGCGATGTCCGGGTATAGTATCCTCTAGGGCTATGAAGTACAGGACAACGGTTGTCTAAGTATGCAATCTTATTTGAATTGAGAGCTTTTCAGAATTATACTAAACCCTGATTTCTTAGATAAGAGTAACTGAATAGGTGAAGAGCTAATACAGGCATCCACACAATCACATTAACAATCTATGAAACCTTACTATGAGCTAATGACAATCTCTTAAGTAGATAATCTCTCCCATAGATAGAGATTATCCTTAATCCAAATACAAAGCAAAAATGCGATTTCTCCTAAAATTTACTCCGCATGATTGCAAAAAGCACAGAGGTTATCACTAACCCACTCAGAAGGATTGTAGGAGATGAAGTCTCCAAAGTACCCTAACCAGAGGTGTACTCACTGTCCTTTCTAATTGCAGCAAGTCTATACTAGGTGGGAATTTCTTTTCGTCACATAGCATACCAAACATGCTAGGGCTTTCGCCTCGTTAGTAACCAAGCATTCAAACACACAATTAGATTCAATTAGAAATGATCTCTAGAGTTCAACTATGTCCAAAAATCTATAAATTAGCCCTCCATTAATGAAGGGCAAGCATCGAAGATATAAATATCAGGAGGAAACATGAAATCCATGAAAACTACCTTCTCAACCATGTTGATGAAGAATCTTCGGAAAAACAATAAGAAAACTTTCACGCACTCCGCCAAGGTGAACTTGACGGCTACGATCTTCAATCCCCTTGAATGTTGATCTGAATCCCTCTTGAAATCACCCTTAAGTACTAGAGATTTGTCTCTTATCTTCCCTAACTTTGCCTCCAAGAAACTTCCCAAAAGAAAGGAATTCAATGCCCTAAAAATCCTCATAACTTTTATTTATACCCAACTGCTTACAGGTTACTTATTGGTTTAAGGACATGGCCGTAAGGGAGTTGGAGAAGATAGTCGCAAGCCTTACGAAAACACTTACGGCCGTAAGTCACGCCTATAAGGTCTTCTGTTTGCGTTACGATCCAACAAACAGTCATAAGCGATGGACCATAAGCTTCACTTGTTCTGCTTCTTGTGATCGCCCTTACGAGCGTAAACTTTAGTTGTAAGATCCTCTGGATGATCCTTACGGGCATAAGCCTTGCTCGTAAGATCCTTTAAATTGGCTCTGAATCCCTCTTACAGGCATAAGCATGCCCGTAAGGCTCTCTGGAATTGACTTATGGTTGTAAGGTTGGCCGTAAGTTGCCCGTAAGCCACCCAGTTTGCCTTGTCTTTGTTCAAATGACGCCAAGAGAGCTCCAACTTCATCATTTAAGAATTGAAATTCTTATTTTGGCTCTTTCTCATCCTGAGATGTTGCTTTAAGCCTAAGAATGTGAAACACACTATATTTAGCATTGAATTTCATAATATAACTTAATTCATCCCAAATGAGTGTATAAAGTGATATAAAAGATATGAATAATGTACACTCATCAAATTCCCCCTACACTTAAGCTTTTGCTTGTCTTCAAGCAAAAATAAAATATTACAAACCTAGTGGGGAAAGTGCAAGACCTTTGGTGCTCAAGAATTTCAGAGTTTCACAACTAGTTCAGGTTTCAACAATACGAGGATGTTAAAAACTTCAAGTTTCAAAAAATAATGAACACTCTTTAAGCTTATCATTGTGTGTGTATGTGTGTTACAACTCTCTACTTCACTCTTTTTGACCTAGGGGACTTCAAAAGGCAAAAATTCACAAACTTCTTATTTGTAAGGTGGTAGCTTCACACATCTCCTAAGGTAGACCTTTCTCGTGAGCGCTCATCAGGCGACTTTCAAACTTTAAGAGAGGTATCTTTTTCTACATCTTTTTACCAAAATACGGTAGCTTTCACTCACCTAAAGAGGTAGCTCTTTCTCTTATTAGGGCATACATAGTATCTGACTTATCGAGAGTATCTTCACATTTCTTAAGGGGGCAGCTCTTTCCATTTCTAAAATTTTCTTTTTTCTTTTCATTTTTCAAAACAAATTCTTTCAAATTTGCAAAAAAATTTCTTAACTCAGCTCCAAGAAGTAAAGTGAACAAAACTAGGAGATGTCCAACACGGTCTAAGTTGCTACAATAGAGAAGTTATGTGCTCTAATTAGGTGAATAGCCAAGAATAGAGTGCACACTTAAAAAAATAGAACTCAAAATGGAACAAACTCACATGTATCCAGCCTAATACTAAGAAACTCCCACTATATTTCAATTGCACCTTCATAAGTCAATCTGGGCATGTAAAAGAGTTAACAATGAAACTTAAATCCCTCACCATACTTAATTCATACATTACCCTCAATGTGTGTAAATAGAAGCATGCAAGACAATGTAAACAAAAATAGGAAGGGAGTGGAATATGATTATTTTCCTAGTTTAATTTGAAAGGTACAATGCTCGTTGGAACCAACCTAGTGCGTCCATTGAAGTGAACTAACAGTTGGGGGTCACTCAAGGTCAAGAAATGACTGAGTGAGCATCCCCTTTGTAATTGAAGATGTTGGGTGCTGCAAATAAGTCCTGCGAAGTATAAGGAAAGAATATTAAAGTTCAACAAAAGAAAATAATAAATAGAAAATAGAAATCAACTAAAAGTCTAAAACATAAGTACAAAATAGGCAGGGCTCATCCTTACAAAAATATTGAATACAATGATGGAAATGAAAAAAATGTAATAAAAGAAAGAAACTAGTGCTCAACTGCGTCAGAAGGTGCGGAGTCGATCAGTGGATGCGGTGATGAAAGAGGTGTTGATGCCAGAGGAATTGGAGCCGGAGGAGGGACTAGGTGGGATAAAAGATCCTGGGCATGGCCAAGGTCGGCCTCAAGCCGTGCCTGGGTAGCCAAGATGATATGATGGCCCTCTTATAACTGAACTACCACAGGCCACAGCTCCTGAATCTCGGATCTCCATCCGGTGGAGCTGCTCAACTGGATAGATCAGCAGGCTCAGTGGCTGACGGTAGAGATGACTCACTGCCAGACTCACTATCCGACTTATCATCCTCATCCTCACCCCTTGGAGGTGGCTGCTCTGTGGTTGGGGTAAGGATTTAACGGCCGCTATAACACACCACTATCCCTATCATTCATAAAGTATTAAGGCTGAGGGTAGATGTGCCGCCAACCACCTCCTACCCCTGGAGTCAATTGACTAGGCCCATACCTCGGATAAGACGTGTGATGTAAGGGCCTACAAAGATTGTGCCTAGGCGTACGTGCTGACCCTGATGTGCGATAAAGTCTGCTAACACGTAGCTAAGGTGGATAGGGTAATGCTCAACAAGATTATAGAGGAACAAGAGCTTCTACTGCCCTACCACTCCAGTGTTACCTGCCCTACTTATAAAAGAGTGGGCCATGATAGCGTGGACGTACCTCAGAGCCGGACGAGTGAGAAAAGAGGCTTTTTTGAGGCCTGGCTTATAACTCTATCCTCAAATCAAGTGCTGCCACACTCCCTTGGCGATAACGCTCAAAGGGAAGTCAATCAGCAGTTGCTGGTACTGTTGGATACTGGTGTAGTCCATATCATACAGGCCTGACAGTAGAGAAAACTCATTGTATGACATCCGTCGTTGCTCTCTGAATAGCTGGAATTAGATGGAACCTGCTCTGTTAAATCCCATAAGTCCTCGATCCACCTCGAAGGTGGATAAAACCTTGAGGTTACTATCTCTGTATATCTGCTCCAGTTGAGCAAGAACGTGCCAATCTACTATACGGGAACATCCCTAGGATCTCTTCAAGCCCCAATTGAGCAAAAACGGGCTAATCTACTATACAGGATTGGCCAAACCGCTTTTTCTTCAAGCGGGTAAATTGCTTTCAAAAGCATGTTTCCTCTTTCCCGGCCTAGAAGCCACCTTCTTTGCTCTAACCATGCTGTAATAGGAAAATTCAAAGTTTAGAACATAAAAATATGAAATTTGTTTAAACAATAAAAGCTTACGACCTGCTTACGGGAAGGCTTACGGTGGTAAGACTCAGGATAAGTCACCTTTACGACTCCCTTATGGTCGTAAGCCACGGACTCAGGCCATAAGGACCCATACTGTATAATAAAGCTCAAAATTTTTACAACAATCATGTCCAAACAATGAAATAACAAATCTAATTATGCAAACAATCATTTTTAATCGAATTGTCTATCATTCAACTCAAAAATCAAGAGAAATAAGGATTATCTTCGAGGTAAAGAAGAATGAGAAAAACAGGCCTGTGAGGAGCTTGAGAAATGGTCGAACCCCCTTCAAAAACACTCAAAAATAGGCGATAAGGATAAGGGAAAGAGAATGGAAGGAGTAAGAAGCATCAGCTATCACAATCTGGTGAGAAAGAATTCAAAATGAAGATCAAAGGTTGTCGACGGCGTTAAAACCCTAGGTGCTTACATGCGGCTTAAGGGTGTAAGCCAAGACCGTAAGTCTCTTTGAATGAACAATTATGGGGGCTTATGGTCATAAGGCCTGCCTTGTAAGGGTATTTCTCCTTTACAACCTAAGTTATGACTGTGTGGGTTGTTACAATGTAGCCCGTAAGGTTCTCTGTCTTGCTCTTACAGTCTAGCTTATGGGCATAATGTGCCCGTAAGGAACTTACAGGCTGTAAGGGTTTAAGGCATACCTATAAAATTCTCTCGATGACCTTTATAGCCTCACTTACGAGAGTAAGGAACCCGTAAGGAACCGTTGATTTACACTCACCAAGACTTATGAGCTGTAAGTTCACTCATAAGACTCTCTAGATTCCCCTTGTTGGGTGACTTACGGGTGTAAAATGCCGGTAAACTCTTTGTTGGAGGCTTACAACCCTGCTATGGGTGTAAGTAGCCCGTAAGAGTCCTCTAAAATTGAGTAGAGTTTTCCTGTCTCTTACAGTTAATCTCAAGTACAAATATGACTTGGAAAGCACAAAATGAGTGTCTAAGAAGGCAAACAACCAACCAACACATGAAAAATCCAAGACGTGCTGAGCAATTTATTGCAAACTCAAACAAAACTATAAAACTAGACTAAAAACTAGACTCAACAAGAATACAAAAAACTTTTGCTTGGGTTGCCTCCTAAGAAGCGCTTGTTTAACGTCGGGAGTTTGACATACCTGGAATGCACAAGTTAAGGAGGTTCAAAATAGAAAAACTCCTCAAAACCAAAATCAATGTCTCTAAAATAGTGCCCAAGTGCAAGATCGGAGAAAATAGGGAACTTACAAATGAAGTTAACTGACTCGAGGGTTACCTCTTTAGGCGAACATTTTCTCATGCCTTTCTTAGGGGAAGTGACCTCGTGCCAATACTTTTTGCTCATGTTTTCCTCAATAAATGTTGGTGTAAGCAAAGGGGTGGTCTCTTCAATGTGATGGTCATCCAATGGCTCCTCAACAGGTTCTTTGTGCAAAATTTCCTACACACATTCATCAACAATTGAATCAGTCCTGTTAATGAAATAACATGTATCATCAAAAACAGATGGATGTTTCATGGCATCATATAGAGCAAACATGACTTCCTCATCCCCAATCCTAAGTGTCATCCTACCATTGCTAACATTGATTAGCGCTTGGGAGGTGGCTAAGAACAACCTACCAAGAATGAGGGGCACTTCCACATCTTCATCTACATCTAAAATCTGAAAGTCTACTGGGAAGATAATTTTATCAACCTTAACCAATACATCTTCTATGATTCTCTTAGGATAGCTAATGGAGCAGTCCACTAGTTGCAAGGCCATCCTAGTTGGCTTAAGGTCACTAAGTCCAAGTCTCGTAAGCATGGTGTAAGACATTACATTGATACTAGCACCTAGATCCGCTAGGGCCTTTTCATTTACCAAATCACCTATGTTACAAAGGATAGTGAAACTCACTGGATCTTTTTATTTCCTCCGTTGATCCCTTTCCACTTGTTTTTGAGTAGGTCCTTAAAAAACTTCGCATACTTTGACATTTAAGACAAGGCTTCAACAAATGGTACATTAATGTGTAATTTCTTCAATAAATCCAAAAATCTCTCGAATTGTTCATCAGTATAATCATTCTTAAACCTTGATGTGTATGGGCAGTGGTGTCAATTGGGCCGGCATGGCCCGAGCCTAGGGTGGCACAAACACTGTGTGTCCCTGGCCGGCACGATCCATTACTGTGCATGCTAGGCCGGCACAGCTTACCAACATGAGAGGGTTAGCCTAGCACGAGACACGACCCACATTGGGTGGGCTCGTGCAGTGTTGACCCACCCATTAATATTTTATTTGAATTTTAAAAATAAAAATTAAAATTAAAATTTTAGAAAAAAATTGAAAAAAGTTAGAAACCTGATAGATTTATATAAATTAACATTCTCATGAATCTCAACAAATTATCAACTAATTTATCAACTAATTTATAATTTTAAATTCTCCATCATATTAATAAAAGCCAGTGTATTAAATTTCATGAATCTGATTCATCTGAATATCTTCTGAATAGACTGAATCACATGCTTCCACTCTTAATTGAGAATGAATTTCACATTCCAGATGAAACACACAAACATCAAGACATAAATCAAGCTGATATTGATCCAATTCACCTCATATTTTTTATTATAATAAATAAAATCAAAACTTGCAATCTATAAATCTTCATCACTAATTGCATATGAGATTCAAAACACCAAATAACAAAAAGACAATCATCATTTGTCCCCAATCAAACAATGATAATCAGAAGAAAATAAAAGAAAAAAACAAATGCTGCATTTGGACAGCCATTATGCATATAACCAAAAATCATGGCTATCCAAGAAATGACATCTCTTACATTCATGCATTCAAACAAGTCCTCAACATCCTCTCACATTCCACACTTCATGAGCCCATCAATCATTGAATTACATGAAACAACATCCTTATCAGGTATTTCATCGAATAACTTTCAAGTAAGATTGATATCCCCACCTTTAGACAGTGTGAAATCATTGAATTCCAAGAGATTACATCTCGGTTTGGCATTTTATCAAGAACATACCTTGAGAACAGAATACCAACATAATACCACATACCTTAAGAACAAAGGGAGCAAGAACTCAATACCACGGAGGTCATGCAAAAAGGAGAGGATGTTGGAGTAGATAATAAGAGGGAGGTGGTGCTTCTCATACTGAGAGGAGAGTGATCAAACGATGGAGTGGAATTCAAGGGGCTTAGCGGATAGGGCGGAGGATGAGGAGATGAGATTGGATTTGATCAAATGGGCATGCACTTGGTGAAGCTTAGGCATTCCATTGCATTTGTCGGAGATGGAGATGCATGACAGTGGTAGACGCCGGTTAGAGTTTCTTCGGCCGTCGGCGTCGGGGAGTTTTTTAATTTTGAAAGCTTGAGCCTTGAGCCTTCATCTGGCTAACCCTAACACTAACTGCAAATATAAATAGCCAGGAAAGAAACAAAAATTTTAAATTGCTATTTAAATATTTAAATATGAAAATATTTAAACAAAAGTTGACAAAATAATGAAAGATGAAAATATATTTATAGAATTATGAATAATATAATTTCCTTTTTTTTAAGGCTTGAAAGTTGAAACAATGAAAAAGATTAATCTTGGCATCTTGCAAGCTTGAGGCTCATCAATTTATTTCTTTTACGTCAGTATATGTGCCTTCTCCGCCATCATCAGGTGAATTTTTCTCTTTGTTCTTTCAATCTATCTTCAGCGTCCAACCAATCCTTCAAACATATATACATTTGTACTATTTGATTATTTGTTTAACTCCTCCTATCATCCAATACTCTTTTTTCCTGCACTAAAACAGAACTCTCATGCTACTGTAGATATCAGTGGAATGAAAAGATCACGAGCTATGGCGGCAAGCACAGGATAACTATCCTGCTGCTGTTTCCACCATGCCAAAATATCAAATTTATCCATTTCTTCCAGTGTAAGAAAATTATTAATAATATTATTTAAATAATAATTTATTTCATGAGAAGTAGAAGAAGTATTAGTATTAGAAGAAGAAGAAGAAAAAGCACCCACTGATATTTTTTTTAATTATATTCACTACATAAGTTGTGGATCTATTTTTGGTGCTTGAAGAGGAACTTTCAGTAGATTGAGTCATATTGAAAGTCCTTCTATCACCATATTTTCTATGATATTCGTTATACATATCATAAAATAAAGAATGATAATTTTCTTTGAGAAAAGAATGTTCAAGCCCCATATTATTATCATAAGAATCAATTATGCAAAAAGTGCCATCAATTTTAAAATGTGGGTCAATAAACATAGCTAAAATAGGAAGTGGTTTGATTTTTCCAAAATATTTTTAAAAATTTTCCTCTATGGGAGCAATAATAGGAGCAAAATTAGGGTCATCCCTATATTTTGCAAAATCTCACTAATAAAAAATATTTGGTTGACAATAATAGATGAAGTGGAATAATAAACACCGGAAAAAAAATATTAGTTGAAGCATACAAAATTTCCAAAAACTCCTTAATCAAATTGCTAATTTCCCAATCATAATTAGTAACATGATCTTCTGGAAATCTCTCATTAACAAACATTGAAATAATATCTCTATCGTTATAAGCACAATCCAACATTTCATAAGTTGAATTCCACCTATGCTCAACATCAATGAGATATATTTTACATCTTCTTCCCCTTTCAGAACAATAAGCTTGAAAATCATGTCTTCGGGTTGAACCATTTCGAACATACAAAATAGAATTTCTAACTTTTTTTTAATATGGGGCTCAATTATTTTTAAACCATCTTTAACACATAAATTCAAGATATGGCATGCACAATGCACATGAAAAAAAAACTCCGGAAAATAAAGGCATTAAATTAAATTTTAAAATATCAACGGCATTATTATTTGCTAAAGCATTATCCTAAGTAATTGAAAATATAGAATTCAAAATATTATACTCATTAATAGCCCGAGTTATATAACTTGCAATAACACTTGTGGTATGCCGGTGTTCTAATTCAAAAAACCTTACAATACGCTTTTGCAAAACCCAATTATTATCAATATAATGAGCGGTAACACAAAGATAATTTGTTCGAAATTGAAAAGACCAAATATCCGAAGTAAGAGAAATTTTAAAAGAAGAAGAAGATAATTCGGAATTTAACTTTTGTTTATAATCATCATAAATAATAAAACAATATTTTCTCTTAGTATTTCTTGAAACCGATTTAAAATTAGGATTAAAACCTCAAAGAAGCATTTTTATAAAAGAGGGATTTTTGGCAAGATAAAAAGGTTGCTCATTTTGAATAATAAACTTTGCAACTTCTTTTCTTTCATTTTCGTTATTAAAAACAAATTTTCCCATAGTTGAATTGGTAAAACTAATTTACGTTTGGGTGGGATTGTATGGCTTTGTGGCATGCTTGATGGCATGTCTTTTTAAATGCCCGATCCCCCCCAAAGTTTGGCTAGAAAAATCTTTTTTAAATTTTTTACAAACCGCCCGAGTTCCTTTGTTCGGAAAATCAACAATATCATAAAATTGCCAAACCCCCTTTTTCTAGAGCTTGATGGAGGGTTGTTACTAGATGGCCCAATATTTGGGGTCCCAATAACATGCTCAACATCATGATCCGGATAATTAATGGGGTATTTTTATAAAAACCAAATGGAGAATTATCGGAGGGAAAGTTGGGAGAAGAACCGGCCATTACGAAAATTAAAAAAATAAGAACAAAGAATTACCTCAATTTCTTTAACAAATAATTTAGAAAGTCAATTTTTGGTGCCGATTCTCGAGTGTAATTGAGATAGTTGATGAAGAACTTAAAACTTGGATTTGCAATCTTGAAGCTTGGAAGTTGGAACTTAGAAGCCAAGAGAGAATTAGATTGAGAGATGATAGAGTTTGGTGTGAAAATTTTAGTTTGAATTTAGGGGTATTTATAATTTTTTTAAAATATTTTTATTCCAAATATGCCTTCATAAACTAGCCGTTTATAGTTGTTGTAAAGGGTAAAAATGTCATTTATAACAAAAAGACTAAAATAACCAAAAACTAGATGTTAGATAATTGTTGGGATGGGTAAAAGTGTCTTTCCTACAAAGCAAAAAAAAAATTCAAAATTTTATATTTTTAATCCCCATAAAAGGAAGAAAAATAAAAAATTTGAATATTTGGGTTTTGGGCCATTTGGCCTTTTAATGACCATTGCGGGCTATGTCAGGCAGCGTGCTTGGACTGGCGTAGCCCGCTGGCCAGGGAACCCTGGCTTGGCACGACCGAGGTTCTTGGCTGTGCCAAGCCTGGGCACAATACTATAGCATCATGCCTTGGCTGGGCACGACCCAAATCATGCCGGGCCTAGGCCGGCACGGCACAGTTGACACCACTAGGTATGGGAGATGGGGAACAAACTCCGTCACTGGTGGTGGTGTTTTCTTAACATTTAGAGTAGCCTTTCCTTCCTTTGCCGAATTCTCAACAATCTCAATTTCTAGTACCTTTTCCTTCTCCATCACCCATTCACTAACCATCCCCACCTCATTATCACTTCGAAGAGTGATAGCATTGAGATGCTTACAGGGATTGGCTTCAATATTATTCGGCAAACTTCCTTCAGGACGTTCAAACAATAATTTAGCTATTTGCCCCACCTGATTCTCTAAATTTTGAAGATAAGCCTTCTGGTTTCTCATCGATGCCTCTATGCTCTAGAATCAATTTTTGAACTGCTGGACCTTAACATCTATGCTTTAATGAACCGAGTAAGTACTTTCTCCAATGCAAGTCTCTTGTCATTCTGCTGGTCAAGAGGAAATCCTGGTGGGGGATTTTGCTGCTACCCATGATTTTCCCAAGAGAAATTGGGGTGATTCTGACATCTTGTGTTATAAGTGCCACTGTAAGGGTTCCTTTGTTGTCGGAGGGCACTACCAACGAAATCTACCTATTCGACGGGTCTATGTACTGCTCCTACAATGGAACAATTTGTCGAGGCATGTTCTCCCTTATAAGTGTCACACACCATAACTGTAGCCAACTTCTGAGTGGACAAGTTTTCTATCTGTGTTGAAATCTTTCACATGGGTTGCTAGTGCTGTAACTTCACTAACCTCAATTATTTTGGCTGGCTTCACAACTGACTTGCCCTTCAAGTTCCACTGGTAGTTGTTCATGGCTATTTCTTCTATCAACTGCTTTGTTGCCTCTAGAGTCTTACTGCACAGTGATCCTCTCACTATTGAGTCTATAAGCTGCATAGTACTCTGATTTAGGCCTTGATAGAAAATCTGAACTTTCATCCATTTGAGGAGGTTGTGATGCGGCCCTTTTCATAGAAAGTCTTTGAATTGCTCTCATACCTCAAATAGTGATTCAGTGTCCAACTATGCATAAGTTGTAATCTCCTGATGCAACTTGGTCATTCTTCCTGGTGGGAAATAACAAACTAGGAACGCTTTAACGAGTTACTCCCAAATCATGATAGATGCTTTAGGGAGAGCCTGGAGCCACTGCTTAGCTCTTCCTTTCAATGAAAATGTGAACAAGCGAAGTTTGATTGTGTTTTCAAAGACATTGTTAATATTTAGTATATCACATACCTCGAGGAATCCTCCTATGTGACCATTAGGTTCCTTGTCTGGTAGCCCATAGAATTGTACAGAATTCTGGACCATCTGTACAAACATAGGGTTGAGCGCAAAGTTATTTGCTACAACTGGTGGGCGCACTATACTTGACCGAGAGCTATCAAGAGTGGGTCGAGAGTAATATGAAAGGGTCTTATGTTGGTTCCTTTGTTCCGCCATGGTGTCCAACAACTTTTCCTCAACACTCATTGTCAAAGATCCTGTCTCATTCAGTAAAGTTATTCTCAATTTAGTTCTAATAACTCTTTCTATACTGCTCTCACCTTCTGCTAGTCTTGTTGACTTGCCCTTTGGCGTATACATGGAAGTCAAACAAAAGAAAAAAAATCATAAAATAATAAAGAAAAATAAAATAAAAACAAAGAAGAAAGAAAAGAAATAGCTAAACATGATAGGGACGCAAGTGTACATGCCAATCGCAGAATAAAGTGTGCGTAAAAGTAGAGTGTCAGTTCACAGGGAAGAAAGTGAATAATAGTAGTAACCCTAAACCAAAAAAAATAGCCTCAGTGATGGAATGTTGTATGTGTGAACAAAATCAAGCAAAGATAAGAAAATATGAAAAATAATAGGAGAAAGGTCAAGAAAAAAATGCGACGTCTGGGCATAGTATCTGTTTAGGGCTATGAAGTATAGGACAAAGATTGTCTAAGTATGCAATCCTATTTGAACTGAGAGATTTCCAGAATTATATTAAACCCTAATTTCTCAAGCCAAGAGTAACTAAATAGGTGTAGAGCTGATACAAGTATCCACACAAAAACATTGACACTCTATGAAACCTTACTATGAGCTAATGACAATCTCTTAAGTAGATAATCTCCCCCATAGAGAGAGATTATCCCTAATCTAAATACAGAGTAGAAATTTGATTTCTCCTAAAATCAACTCCACATGATTGCAAAGAGCACGAAGGTTATCACTAACTCACTTAGAAAGATTGCGGGAAATGAAGTCTCCAAAGTACTCTAACCAGAGGTGTACTCATTATCCTCTCAAATTGCGGCAATTCTATGCTAGGTAGGAGTTATTTTTCACCATGTAGCATACCAAACATGATAGTTAGGGCTTTCACCTCGTTAGCAACCAAGCATTTAAACACGCAATTAGACTAAAATAGTAATGATTGTAATTAAGAAAACAATTAAAGCATCAAAAATCCATTAACCAATGTCAAAAGTATAAACCCTAGAGTTTAACTATGCCCAAACATCTACAAATTAGCCCTCCATTAATGGAGTGCAAGCATTCAAGATACAAATATTAGGAGGAAATATAAAAGCCATGAAAACCCCTTCTTAATTGTGCCGATGAAGAATCCCTAGAGAAGCCTTGAGAAAGCTTCAACGCATGACGCCAAGGTGAACTTGACAGCTATGATCTTCAATCCCCTTGAATGTTTATCTGAATCCTCCTTGAAATCACCCCTTAAGTGCTGGAGATTCATATCTTCTCTTCCATAACATTGCCTCCAAGAAATTTCCTAAAAGAAAAGAATTCAATGCCCTAAAAATCCTCATAAGTCTATTTATACCTGACTGCTTATTAGCTACTTATGGGCGTAAGGACATGGCCGTAAGGGAGCTGGGGAAGATGATCCTGAGCCTTACGTTAACACTTATGATAGTAAGTCATGTTTGTAAGATCTTCTGTTTGCATTATGGTCTAACATACGCCCGTAAGCGATGGACCATAAGCTACTCAAGATGATCCTTATGGTCATAAGTCTTGCCCATAAGGCCCTCTGAATTAGCTCTAAATCTCTCTTACGAGTGTAAGCATACCCGCAAGGCTCTATAGAATTGATTTATGACCGTAAGGTTGGTCGTAAGCTGCTCATAAGCCACCCTTTTTTTCTTGTCCTTGTTCAAATGATGCCAAGAGAGCGCCAACTTCATTGTTTAAGTCCTGAAATACTTTGTTTGGCTCTCTCTCCTCTTGAAATGCTACCCTAAGCCTGAGAATACGAAACACATTATATTTAGCATCAAATTCCACAATATGACTTTAATTCATGCCAAATAAGTGTACAAAGTGATATTAAAGATATGAATGTTGTACACTCATTAGGAACATGTCACTTTTTCTTTGGGCTGCCATGGGGAAATGTTCTTAACCCCATTTTTTTCATGCCTACATCGAACAATCTCTCGAAGGTTAGCCTTGGGTACTCCTTCCTCCTTCCAGATCCCACCAGTCTCTTCATTATTGGTGGGAACAAGTTGGAAAAACTAAACAACAAAGAAGGATAAATTAAAAACTCATCACCATATCCTAAACAAGTAATAAATATAATACACAACAAACACCACACCATGAATACTAATCATAAATATTACATAGGAATAGTAGATAATACACAATAACATGAGATATTACATAGGACTGCAAGATAATACACATAAATGAATAAACTTACTTCTTTCCATCTAGGGCATTTTAGTAAAAGCCCAACGGATGCCGTTTTAATGAAATTGTTCTCGATGAAGGACATGATCTACGACACCAATGCCATGCATAGTTTCCTCACACTCCTAATGAGTCCATAAAACCAGACATTGAGGGTAATGTTTAAGCGAGGCTAAGCCGGTAGTTGTGGAATTTCCTTTACACCTTAGCTGTACACTGGCTGGTATTTTTGGGACATCGACCATGAGTTACTTATGTCTGTCATGCGCCCATGTGCAACATCTAAGTGAGGCCAAGTCGTCGGCATAGCATGCTGCCCACGTTGGTGCATTCTGGGATGTAATGGGGAAATGGATGATAGTTATGAGGTAGAACACAAGTCTATGGAGGTTGGTTTTGGTTGCATCTTGATGGTTGTTATGTATTTTATTAAGATACATTTGCTTGAACTCGGACAGGTTTGAAGGAGACTACATCCCCATTAAACTCCAGACCCATAATAAATGCCACATCCTCGGGCCTAAAAGAAAGTGTGCTTTTATCTATCTTAAAATGTTGGGTGCGATCGTCATACATTTAGTATAAACGAGTCCATCAATCCATTCTTGTGATATTTGTTCCACATCCATTAGATGTGCAAAGGGTATTCCACAAGATTTTCTAGTACTGCCGACTCATGTACTTCTTCAACTTTAAGAGCATTGCTACAACGTTGGTCAAATAGCATCTTGTGTTGACTAGGCTGGCAGCCATACATTGTTATTACCCATAATCAATTTTAAAATGCATAGAATCAGTTAGTGATGAATGTGAATATAGAGTAACAAACACTAACACTGTATGCTACAGAGTAAATAGTAAATTATACATTAAAAACACACATAATGAAATTCATCCAAAACTAACACGAAAACCCTAAAAATTTTTCATTGATAGAATATTCGGAGCCCTTACACTCTTCTACACTCATCCTAGGTGATGTTCTACATTTGGGATGCCACGTTTGAGGGTTGAAATGTTAGAGGCACCCTAATTCCATAAGTTAGCAAGTCTCGGGGCAATAGAGAACTCTGGCAAGAAAGAGAAGGCTGTAGACAAATTTTCCAGATGGTGTTCGGTGACATAATGATAAAAGGCGAAGAGGAGTGATGTGAAAGAAGAGAGGGAAACATAGAGCCCAATGTCTCAGGGTTCCAACCGCCTCTCGCATCTTTCCTAATGCCATCGATTGGGAGGCATTTTCATCATTTCAATGCCTAAGAAGAAACTAGTCACCACTAGTGGGGGTATTTTGGTAAATTCTTTGGTGCCCTTAACACCTCTACAATGCTTGTAATTGGAATTGGACTAAAAGTAAAAAAAATAATAAATATGAAGGATGTGTTAGAGATATGCAAACTACAAGGGACTATTTGTTACTTATCTATAAAAATTATGATTAAATTAAATGGGTCCTTAAAAGCACTGATAAGTGTATATTTATTCATTATTTAATATCATTGTGTACACTTATTCGGCGTGTATTATAGTATTCTTATGGAAGATTGTGCTAAACATTGTGAAAATTGTATTTTCAAGTATCGGGCAGTGCTTAAGGATGAGAAAGAGCCAAAAGAAGCAATCAAGAGCGAAAATGAGGAAGGTGGAGCTCTCGGCATCAACAACTAAATAATAGGCTAGATAGAATCACTTATGGATATCTTATGGTCTTATGGTGGAACTTACAGTGTAAGCCTCAGACAGACAATCTTGTGGGTATGCTTATGCCCATAAGGGGGAGCATAAGGATAAACAGAGGAACTTACAGGCTAGACTTATGCTCGTAAGTCAAACATTAAAGGTTGTAAAAAGGAGATTACAAAGAGCAACATACACCATAAGGGTGGTCACAAGCGTAATCTAGAGAAGATTACAACCCAGCTCTTACCGCCGTAACACCTAGACCAAAGACCTTATAGATGGATCTTACAGCAGTAAGTTGTCTGGTAAGGCACTCAACCCATCATCTCCAACTCCTTATGACCTCATTCTTATGCCCATAATAAGATTGTATGGCTAGGTATTAAAGATTCTAATGAGGGTTTTGAAATAATCTTTTGACGGTCAAGCTTTAGGAAAGAAGGGGCATTTTCTCCAGATTTT
Source organism: Dioscorea cayenensis subsp. rotundata (assembly GCF_009730915.1). NCBI lineage: Eukaryota > Viridiplantae > Streptophyta > Magnoliopsida > Dioscoreales > Dioscoreaceae > Dioscorea > Dioscorea cayenensis. Next base: position 5,418,053 of record NC_052473.1, read on the forward strand.
GGAGGGTGATTCATTAGGAAGAAGAAGCTTACCCACCTTGAAGTAAGGAGTTTGGAGTCATCAAGGAGTGCCTTGGCGGCATTTGTGGAAGAAAAGGAGGAAGTTCTCTAGAAATCTCAAGAGGCAAAATAGAAAAGAGGGTTTTAATGCTTCAATGATTCTTGTTATCTATTGTGAGTTGTATGGTTTTTCTCTTTTGATGGAGAACTAATTGTTTAGGTGTTTAGGTATAGATGAACTCTGGTGTTAGATTTGGTTGACATTATTTGTGAATTTTCAAGCTTTCCATTAATTTCTAATTGTAATCATTTACTTTTAAATTCAATCGTGTGTTCTAATTATTGTCTGGAATTCTATTGAGGCAAAAGCCTAGTTTCATTTTTGACATGCTTGTGTGACGAGTTGGAAGACCCGCCTAGCATAGGCAAGCTGTGATTGGAGAGGATTTGTGAGTAAGCCTAGAAATAGGGTGCTTTGGAGTCGAGGGTTCTCCTTTACAATCCTTCCGAGTGAATTGGTAAGTAATTTTGTACTCTTTGCAATCATAGGGAGTAGATCTAGAGAGAGATCTCATTTCTACCTTGAATAGGATTAGGGTCACTCCGAGAGAAGGGTTGTCTACAGTTTTAATTCTTGTCGATATTTGTTAAGATGTCATAGAATGGATTGCGATCGTGGGGTTGTGTGTATCAACACCATATTGGATTAGTTACAATTTACCTTGAGAAAGTTGATAGTATACTTTAGGATTTCTCTTATTTCAATTAGGATTGATAAACTTATATCCTCTGCCCTGGACTTGCAAAATCCTAGAGGAAGTCTATACTCGAGCACCTCATTTCCCTTGCTTGTTTGACCGTATTTGGTTTAGTGCTTTTGATTTATGTTTTAATTTCATTATTTGTTTTCACATCACACAATTTCATGTAGACTAGTTTTCAGATTAAGGATTAATACTAATAGACTCTATTTTCGCTGATGATTGATACCTTGCTTTTCATCACACTTTATTACAAGATCAGCATGTACATTTGCATCCCTATCAATCACTAAAAAAAAAAAATTGACAGCTTACCCAACCAATGATCTTTCCAAGTAACAATGAAATCCCCATCACTTTTAATGTCTTTTTTTTTCTTTCATAGTCATGTTATGATGGAGGTTAAAATAAATGAATAAATAAATAAAATAATGTACAAAAAATATGTGCAATGACCAATTTGATCCATATATCTTTTTATATGATTACATGATTTCATATTTATTTTATATCAATAAATATTTGATACAAACATTGGGTTTTATTAAATTTCATGATGAACTTGACAAATATTCAACCCATACTATTTTATTGTTCATTTATCAAAAAAAAAAAATTCTTTCATTTGTTAAGTTTCTATAAAAATTGATTTGCGTACTTCACATCAATTTTTTTGAATATGACTTCATTTAACTTATATATTTCCACGTCTAAAGTTAGATTTCATGTTACATCTTTGTCATGAACTATTTTTGTCATTGGTTTGTTCCACAAATAGGTAGGAGTATAGAATAAGATAGTAAGTAAGTATAGCACAATTTATAAACTTTTTAAAGTCTAAAAACTATGATACAAAACTAACAAGTTATAGGACAACTATAAGATAAAATTATCCGTAGTTTAAAGAAAATGAGACTAGATTGTCTTTAATAAATCTAATTTTAACAAAATTTCATAAAAACTTGCATTAATGCACCTCAATCATAAAATACTATAAGCATTTTTGCTACAAGCACTTACACTGCATTGTATTACTTGTGTTCTCATCCACAAATCAATATGACCATAGGAGTTGGTTCTCCAAACTAACCACAGGTTTGAAAACTTGAAGATTCATCCAATCATATAAGGCTTAATCACTATTCACATATAACAAGGATGCAGTTGTACTTAGTGTTCTTGTTTATGTAGATGATTTGATTATTATTGGAAATAACAATGAATAGATTGCAAATTAAAAAGAAAACATCTCATTATATTGATAGAGACGCAAGTGTATTTGCCGATTGTGTAATAGTAGTGTGCATAAAGCAGAGCATCAGCCTGCAAAGAAGAGAGTGAATACTAGTAATAACCTTAATTTCAAAAAATAGCCTAATTAACATAGTGATAAGTATGTGAATCAGAGAAAACAAAAGCAAGAAATACTGTAAATAGTATGAGAGAAATCAAAGATAAAAAGATGTCTAGGCATAGCATCCCTCTAGAATTATGAAGTACATGACAAAGGTTATCTATGTATGTAATCCTATTTGAACCGAGAGGTTTCCAGAATTATACTAAATCCCTCTTTCGAAGGCGAAGAGTAACTGAATTTGTGTATAGCTGATATAGACATCCACACAATCATATTAACACTCTGTGAAATCTCACAATGAGCTAATGCTTATCTCTTGAATAGATAACTTCCTCGTGAAGAGAGAGATTATCTCTAATCTAAATGCGGAGTAGAAATGCGATTTCTCCTAAAATCTACTCCACATAATTGCAAAGATCACGAAGATAAACATTAGCTCACTCTAGATAATTAAGGGAGATTAAGTCTCCAAAGAACCCTATTACCAAGGCTTACTCGCAATTCTCTCTAATCACGGCATTTCTATGCTAGGTGGGAATTTCTTCTTGTCACAAAGCACATCAAATATGATAGCTAGGGCTTTCACCTCGTTAGCAACCAAGCATTTAAACATGCAATTAGATTTAAATATAGATTATTGGAATTAGGAAAACAAGTAAATCATAAGATCTAACAACAAATGTCAAAATATAAACCCTAGAGCTCAACTATGCCTAAACATCCAACAATTTAGCCCTCCATTAATGGAGGAAAGCATTCAATATTTATGATATGGTAAAAAACTTGGAAAACATGAAAACCCCTTCTCAATCGTGCTATAGGTGGATCACTGGAGAAACCCTAGGAAAGCTTCCACACATGCCGCCAAGATGAGCTTTACAGCTATGATCTCCAGTCACATTAAATGTGGATCCAAATGTCCCTTTGGAATAGCGTCTTGATACCTGGAGATTTGTCTCCTTTCTTCCCTTACTTCACCTCCAGGAATAGCCCCCAAGAAAAACATAGAATACCCTAAAAATCTTCATCAAATCTATTTATACTTGTCTACTGATGGGCATAAGAACCTGGCTATAAACGGGCTAGAGAAGATGCCGCGAGCCTTATGAGCACAATTAAGGCCGTAAGTCCCATCCTTAAGTTCTTCTATTTGTGTTATGGTCCCACTTACGCTGTAAGCACTGGACCATAAGGTATGTTGTGGTGCTTCTGGTGACCGCCCTTATGGGTGTAAGTTATGGTCATAAACTCCTCTGGATGGTCCTTATAGGCACCCTTACTAGCGCAAGCCCTGCCCGTAAGGTCCTCAAGTTTGGCTTTGATTCTTCCTTACAGGCATAAACATACCTGCAAGGTTCTTTGGAAAGTTCTTACGACCATAAGGTAGGGTGTAAGTTACCCAATTTGCCTTGTCCTTAGTTAAATGATGCCAAGAGAGCTCCAACTTCTTCGTTTAAGGACTACAATACTTCTTTTGTTTCTCTTGTCTGTCATTGCTACCTGAAGCTTGAGAATGTTAAACACACTATATTTAGCATCAAATTCCTTAATGATATAAAATACATGAATGTTGTATACTCATCATATATGAATTCATATGATGGATGTTGGTGTTTTGCAATACTTCCCCATGATAGAAGTACCTCATGATTGGGGAATATTTCTTTATCAGAGGAAGTATACTACTGCATGAATGTTTATTTGTAGCAGTCATGAACTACTGCAAAAGGCCTTACAATCACTGCATAAGATCTATTGCAGCGGTTTGGCAGCCACTGCATTTGCTCCCGCTACAATAGATTATTGTAACAGTTTATGCACCCTATTACACCGGTTTCACACAGTTGCCTAAACAGTTAATTGGCATTGATTTTTATAGCGATTTTTAATTTTACAGCGGTTGCTTCATATGCTGTAGTGATTTATTTTGCAATGGTTATTTTATATAATGCAACAGTTTCAAAATACCTAGTATAGTGGTTTTCTAATACCTATTGCATCAATTTTGTAATATTTATTGCAACAGTGTTATAATACCTAGTGCAACGGTTTTGTAATATCTATTGTAGCACTTTTAGAATAAATTTTGTAGTGATTTGGTAATATCTATTGTAGCACTTTTATAATATATTTTGCAGTGATTTGATAATATATATTACAATAGTTGTATAATAGCTATAGAAGCGGTTGTGTAAAAACTATTGCAACCATTTCATCGAATCTATTGTTGTTTATAATCTCTATTGCCATAGTTAATAAAATCTATTGTAGTGGTTTTGTAATTTTGTACCATTTTAAAAATAATAATTTTAATAATTCAATTCAATAAAATTATAACATTAGGAAACATCATTCTAAAATTTAATAAACACTCAGAGTCAAATGAACATTAAAATTTATAAAAATATTCAATAATGTAAGAATTCAAGGAGAAAATTTGTTAATACAAAAGAAGTCATCTTAAATGTTTTGGGATGAAACCAACTAAAAGTATAACATCATTGTCCCTATAATTATAAAAAATTAGTTTGTTAAAAAGACAAGAAGAAACTTAGCGCAATATATGCAATTTATATTACTTAACATAATAATAAACTTTGTTAAAATAAAATGATACTATAAACTATATTCCAACATAATGACATCAAACTAAAATGAAAATTATTATAAAAAATACATGAGGTTAATGGCTATTAGCAGAGGATATATTATGTGCATGTATTACTTGAGTTGGTACACTATTAGCATCTCCTGGGGAATCAAAATTAAAATTAAATCTAGGAGCTTGGTTGATATTCATTTCTGGAACCAAGTCTTGGAGCTGTGACATCACAAAAGAAATTGTTGCTGCATAGATGATTTGTAAGCTGCTAGCTGTTCTTCCATTTCTTTTCTCACTTCTCTAATCTCTTCCATCATGCCTTTAATAAACTTTGAGAAATTTTTACAGAATATTCACTACAAAATCCTTTACCTTTCAAATCTGTTGGTGTAACACTCCTCCCATGCAACATAGCACAACCTGGTCATGTCCCTCCCATCACCATAGAAAATGCATCAACAGATTAGTTCTCACTGCTTTGTTGTGACTAAACAGAACATCTGAGACCATAATAGAATATGAGATTTATTTAAAATTTAATTTTGATGTTATATCAATCATATGTAAGATAAAATATCGCATTCCAAAAATCCAAGTCTAAAATCATAAGGAAATCCTAACAATCTTGTTGCTAGTATCATCAAAGGACTCCTTATAGGTCTTGTTTGGTTGTCTTTTTCGAGTTTCAATAAAAGAGCTGAATTAGTTGGTACCTCATTCTTTTCATTTTCAACTTTACGCACATTTGGTAGTTTGCAAGGAAAGTAATTGTGTGCAAAATTATTGCAGAGATATATTGCTTTCCCTACAAAGTAACATTACAATGTTTGGTGCACTTAATGAAAATTGTAATTTAATTGCATGCAAACTTAATTTCCTCATTTCATATGAATGCATTTTCTATGTAAAGTTACGCTTATTCTCAATTTTTCTCTTACTTATTCTAGTTATCAAAAGTGGCCTTTTAATAAACTCTAATGATATCCCTAACTTAGTACAAATGATAATTAACCTTTTCTTCATAAGTTTTTTTTTTTAGAATTTTTTTTAATATATGGTGGTTTAAAGACATATATGTTTTAGTACACCAAAAAGCCATATATTCATAAGTTACATCTATGGCTTTAAACCACCATATACTAAAAATTGTATATGTGCTTTTTAGTACACCAAAAAGATATATGGCTTTAAACCACCATGCGCTCCTAAACTTTTCTCCATTATACAATTTTATTTATTTTAATTGTTACATCTATTGTCATGATTGATATTATCCAAAGATACATTAAGGTTTTGCAGAGAAAAAGAAACAAGGAAGAATTTTTATTTGATAAGAGGCTAGTATAGTAATTTAACAATTATCAAACTTTCCCACCTAAGGCTGCAATCACTTTCACACCACCTCCCTTGTGAATCACTTTCTTTGGTCAAAATGAAAGTGATTGCAAGGAGGCCATCTATTTTTAAGGAACCAAATGAGTGAAAATAATTCACCCACTTTACTTTGCAAGAAAAGTTGTTATTTTCACTCGTACCAAAAGGATTCTTTTAATTCCAAAAAAATAAAAAATAAAAAAATAAAAACATAATTTTCATTAGTAAGGACTTGTATATGATTCAAAAAGAATATAATGTAGCACCACACATGGCAATTATCATACCAACAAAAAAGACAAAATACAATTAGAAATATTTTCAAAAGAACACAAAATTAAATTCATTGATGACACTAATCATAATAGGTATAGTCAAGGTAACCAAAACAATATTAATCTTGATAAGTATAATCAAGTTAACCAAAACATTCTTAGAATATCAATTTAAAATACAAAAATAAAAACATACATACTCTTACCATTTGTTTTCTTATCCTAGCAATAGTGTTTTTTGACATCGTGTGCATATTAATCTGTCTCTTTCAATTATTTGCATTTATTTCAATGATTCTCTACATAAAGATTTCTATTATTATTGGCATAGCTTCGAGAGAGTAGTTTTGACATTATAAAAGTGATTAAAAATTAAAAATTGTTATACCTTTGCATTAGTTGAATTCCAATAGTTCAACAATTCTTTGAATTTATCTTCAACAATATGTTGTGGGTGATTCAATATTCTAAGCTTATCAGTTTTGTACTTATAATAATTTTCTTTTTCACCCTACACTTCTTTACCTTCCAATCATCTCCAATAGTGGCCAGAACCCATTTTTTACCTTCTTGATGGACTATGTATTATTTCTCCTTGTAGAATTACCTGGATTATAAGTACAATCATTATAAGAACATTATATATTCATAAACATAATTATATATTAAATATAGTAATTGAACCTGCTAAGCTTGTAATTGCATCCTTATTTACTACTGTTGCCATTGTTGGTGGAGCTACCCCAATTTGCATGGTTGAATTTTGAATTATTTCTTATTGGTATTCAGAATCTATATAGTCTAGATCTTGTTGCTCAACCCCAATCTTCAATTCTTGCTCCATTTGAACTTCATGCTCTTGATGATGATTTATTTGTTTTGAATATTATTTTTTGAGGTAGGATTGATCAGAGCTAAGCCAATGGCCTTCCATATTGAGCATAATTATCAATTGGCAGATATACATATGAAGGCTTTGGGCAGTATATAGTAAGTAGTATCTTTGGTAAATTGATGTATGTTTTGGTAATTAAGTAGATTATATGTGATTAGGCATAATATCAGGAATAATGTCAAGAGAGATTGGCTTTGGGGTTAAGTGTATGATTTGTATCTATGTGCACTTAGTTATCTCTAAGAATGGGGAAGAGAAAATATAATCAATCTTACCCTTGGCAAGATAAAATGTTAAGCATTAAAGGTACTATGAAGAACTTTTTGAAAAATTATTTATATAGAAAACATTTATCTAAGTTGACTAAAATTTCATTTAATTAATAATAATTAAATAAAATATTTTAAAATTAATATTTATTTTCATTAATAGGACCATGCTAAAGTGACTTATCAACTTTTTATTAATAAAAAATTATGAACATGTGATTTTAACCAAGCTTAAAAGATTTAAATTTTTATTGTTTAGCAAAAAATAATTTTTATGCTATATCCAAAATTTTAATTATCAAAATGTATGCTATAATACACAATTTTTTATTTTATTTTTTAAAAAATACAACACTAACTAATATTTATATCATTGCATTAAAATACTGTGTTTTTTATGATATAGACAAAAAGGGTTATTTACTAGGTTGTGTAAGACTTAGCTTTAAATAGAAATATGATAATCTATATCTTGCCAAGTTTATCAATATGACATTAATTAGTTTCTTATATTTAAATCACATATAATTCACTTTTTAATAGGGACGCAAGTGTATGTGCCGATCGTGTAATAAAGTGAGTAAAGCAAGATGTTTGCCCATAGGGAAGAATAAGATTACTAATACTAACTCTAATTCTGAAAATTAACCTAACTAATCAAGTGTTGTGTGTGAACAAAAAAAAAAGTAAAAGTAAGAAATATGAAATAAAGGAGGAAAATCAAGAGAAGGAATGATGTCCAGGTATAGCATCCTTCTAGGGTTTGATAAAGTGCAGGACAGAGGTTGTCTAGGTATGCAATCCTATTGGAACCAAAAGGTTTCCTAAAGCATACTAAACCCCTTCATAGAGGGTTGAGAGTAACTGAATTGGTGCAAAGCTGATACAGTCATGCACACAATCACATTAACATTCTATGAAACCTCACAGTGAGCTAATGAGAATCCCTTAAGTAGATAACCTCTATTTTGAGAATAGATTACCCCTAATCCGAATATAGAGTAGAGATGCGATTTCTCCTAAAATTTACTCCACATGATTGCAAAAAGCACAGAGATACTCATTAACTCACTTCTGAGAATTGAGGGAGATCGAGACAGGGTCTACAAAGTACACTATATCTAGGCTTACTAATAATTCCCTCTAATCGTGGCATGTCTATATTAGGTGGGAATTTCTTCTCGTCACAAAGCACAAAATGTATGATAACTAGGGCTTTCGCCATAATAGAGATCAAGCATTCAAATACTCAATTAGACTCAAATAGAATGTATTGCAATGAAGAAAACAAGTAAATCACATGAATCCAACAACCAATGTCAAAAGATAAACTCTAGAGATCACTATGCCCAAAAAATCTAACAAATTAGCCCTCCTTTAATGGAGGATAATTATTCAAACAATAAGATACGATGATAGCTATTGAAAACATAAAAACCCCACTCTCAATTGTTCCAGAGATGAATCACCAAAGAAACCCTAGGAAAGCTTCCATAAACGCCACCAAGATGAGCTTAATGGCTACGATCAACTCTCCCCTTAAATGTGGATCCAAATCTCCTAATAGATTAGCCCTTGAGCCCCTAAGATTAATCTCCTTTCTCTCCTAGCTTTGCCTCCAAGAAAAGAATCAGAGAAATCCAAATAATTCCCTAAAAATCCTCATAAGATCTATCTATACTTGACTGCTTACGCACATAAGGACGTGGCCATAAGGAGTTGGAGAAGATGGGTCACGAGCCTTACGATATCATTTATAGCCGTAAATCCTATCCATAAGGTCTTCTGTCTAGGTTACGGTCTAACTTATGGCCTTAAGTGCTGGACCGTAAGCTTCACTGTGCTGCCATTTGTGACCATCTTTATCGGTGTAAACTCTGGTCATAAGCTCCTCTGTATAATCTTTATGGGCATCCTTACGGGCATAAGTCTTACATGTAAGGTCCTCTAATTTGGCTCTAAACTCGTCCTTCTAGACATAAGCATGCCCGCAAGGTTCTTTGGAAAGTGGTTATGGCCGTAAACCAGGTCATAAGATGCCCGTAAGCCATCCACTTTGCCTTGTCCTTGTTCAATTGATGCCGAGAGAGCTCCGTCTTCTTCATTTAGGGTCTAGAATAATTCTTTTGGTTCTTTTTGATCTTTAAATGCTGCCCGAAGCTTGAGAATGCAAGACACTAGATTTAGCATCGAATTCCACAATGTGATCCTAATATAAGCCAAATGAGTGTACAAAATGATATGCAATAATAGAATATTGTATACTCATCAAATTCCCACACACTTAATTATTTGCTTGTCCTCAAGAAAAAATAAAACATTACAAACTAAGTGGAGAAAGTGCAAGACCTCAGGTGCTCAAGAATTGGGGAGTTTCAAAAGTAATCAGGTTTCAACAAAACAAGAATGTTAAAAATCTCAAGTTTTAAAAATAGTGAACACTCTATTCAAGGTCATCAATGTGTGTGTGTTACAACTCTCTACTTCACTTCTTTTGACCTAGATGACTTGAATAGTAAAAATTTCACAATTAACTTCTTATTTACAAGGTGGTAGCTTCACATAATTCTTAAGGTAGTCTTTTCCCCCGAGGCCTCGTAAAGTGGCTTTCACACTCAAAAGAGGTAGCTCTTTACACATCTTTTAGAAGAATACGGTAGCTTTCAGTCTCCTAAATAGGTAGTTTTTTCTCTCGTTAGGGCATACAGAGTATGTGACTTGTCGAGAGTAGCTTCACACTTCTACTAGGGGTAGTTTTTTCCATTTCCCAAATTTTCCCATTCTTTCTCTTTTGCAAACAAATTCTTTAAAATTTGCAAAAACAAATTTCAATTTAACCATGTGAAGTAAAATGGGCTAAACTATATGAAGTCAAATACGGTCTAAGTTGTTACATTAGAGAAGTTGTCTGCTCTAATTAGGTGAATATCCAAGAATAGAGTGCAAACTAAAAAGAAAATATAACTCAAAAAATAACAAACTCTCATGTGTCCATCATAATACTAAGAAACTCGCACTATATTTCGAATGTACCGTCATAAGTCGAATTCGGCTTATAAAAGAGTTGACAATGAATCTTAAGCCCCCCTCCCCCACACTTAAGTCATACATTGTCCTCAATGTGTGTAAAAGATGAATATGCAAGACAATGTAGGCAAGAATATGAGGGCAGTGGAGAACGATTACTTTCCCCATTCAAATTTGAAAGTGCATTGATCCTTGGAACTGGTTTAGTGTGTCCTCTGATGTGCCCAAGCAGTGGGGTCACTCAAGGTCATGAAGAGACCGAGTGAGCATCCCCTTTCTAATTGAGAATGGTGGGTGTTGCAATTAATTCCTGCGAAGACCACGAGAAGGCATTAAAGCTCAATAAAATCATAATAACAAAAATTGAAAATAAAATCCACTAAAAGTCTAAAAATAAGTACAAACGAGGCAGGGCCAACCCTTACCATAAATGATCAAAACAAATACTGAAAATAAAAATACAAAATAAAAAAATGGATATAAGGCTAATGCTTGGCAGTGTTGGAAGGTGTTGAATCTAATGGTGGATGGGGTGTCAGAGGAGGAATGGATGGCGTTAATGGTAGGGGAGGAAACAATCTAGAAAATAGATCTAATATTGCTGGTGGGTGTTGCTAAAATTGTCTGCTGGCTCTCCCTAATCTTCCTAACCTCGGCCCGCAGCTCCAAAATCTCAGATCTGTCTCGGGAAGCTGCTCAATTGGATGTGATGTCATGCTCGGTGGCTAATGACAAGGAGGACTCACTATTGGACTCGCTGTCCGACTCCTCTCCTATATCCTCACTCCCCCCTCTGGTGTCTGCTCGGTAGTGCTGGAGGTAAAAATCCACCAGGAGCCATGGCGCATGACCATCCCCATCAACCATAATGTGTCCATGCTAAGAGGTGCTGAGCCACACACGGTCTCTTACCCCTGAAATCAATCCACCTATCCCATACCTCTGATAAGAGTGTAATGTAGCGGTTGGCGAAAATCACACTTAGGCAGATATGCTAGCTCTGATGAGTGATGAAGTCAGCCAACATGTATCTGAGGTGGATGAGGCGACACTCCACCAGGTGGTAAAGGATTAGGAGCTCCTATCGCTCCACCACTCTAGTGTTATTGGCCTGACCTGCAAAAGAAAGAGCCACAACTGTATGAATATACCTAAGTACGGGTCGGGTAAAGAACGAAGCCTTTGTGAGGCCCAGCTCATAGCTCCTGCCTTGTATCAGGTGCTGCCACACTCCCTTGGCCGTGACGCTTGGAAGGAAGTAAATTAATAACTGCTCATACTATGGGGTGCTTATAAAGTCTGTGTCGTATAACCCCATCAACAGAGAAAACTCGGTGTACAATTGCGTCTGTTGTACGCTAAATAATTGAAATCTACTAGTGTCACCCCTATTAAATCCCACCAACCCTTGGTCCACCTCAAAAGTGGACAAGACCTAGAGGGTGGTGCTGCGGTACACTTGCTCCCCAAACAAAAATAGTTAGCTCTATCCTCCTGATTGGAACATCCTCGAACCTCCTCTTCAAGCCTAGTTGGAAAAGAACGACCCAATCCACAATACAGGATTCACTAAACCACTTCATCTTTAAGAGAGCGAACCACTCTCAGAAGAGAACCTTTGTAATTATAGGGGTTACAGGGACCGGGGGAGTAGAGACCTCTTTATTAGTTGGACCCGAGGTCGATACCTCAGGTCTCTTCCTCTTGGTTGGCCCTAAAGCTGTCTTCTTAGCTTGAGTCATCCTACAAAGGAAAAATACAGAGTTTAGTGCACAAGAATACAAAATTTGTTTAAAATAGGAGACCTTACGGTCTGCTTATGGGTAGGCTTACAGCCATAATCCTAGGGTATAGTCACCCTTACGACAACCATTATGACCGTAAGCCTTAGGTTCAGGCCATAAGGACCCCTCCTGTACATTGGAGCTAAAATATTAACAAATTTCATGATCAAACAGTCATTCAAGCATTCCTAGACATATATCATTTAGTCTTATGCAAATTAAAAACCAATTAACTCAAAATTCACGAAAATGGTTATACCTTTGAGTCAAAGAAGAAAATGAGAAAACTTGCCGGTGGGAGGCTTGAGAAATGGTCCAAACCTTTTCAAAAACACTCAAAAATGAAATAGGAGAATGAGAGGAAGTGAATGGGAGGAGAAGGAGGCGCTAGCGACAAAGATTCTATGATGAATAATTAGCAATGAAGATCAAAGGTCGCTAGTGGCGCTTAAAGCCTACATGCTTAATGGCTTCTTACGGGCTTAAGTCATGACCATAAGCCTCTCTGAATGAACAAATATGAGGTACTTAAAGCCGTAAGACCTGACTCGGAAGGATACATCTCTTTTACAACCTAGGTTACACCTGTAAGAGCCTTGACACTGTAGCATATAAAGTTTTCTGAATTGTTCTTACAGTCTGGCTTATAGGCTTAAGTCGCATGTAAGGTATGTCATAACCCATAGAGGTTATGGGTCGTATGGGGTTCTGGTATGCCTGTAAAGTGCTCTAGACAACCTTTACGGCCTCACTTATGGGTGTAAGACGCCCGTAAGATACCTCTGAACTATGTTCTTCAGGAGTTATAAGCCATAAGTGCACTCATAAAACTCTTTAGAAACCCCTTGCTGGGTGGCTTGTGGGTGTAAAAAAGTCTGTATAGCTCTTTGTTAAGGTATTACTACTAGGCTTACACACGTTAAGAGCCCGTAAGCATTCCTAAAAATTTGAGCGGAGTTTCCCCTGTTCTTACAGTTAAGATCAAACACAAATATGAGAAAGTAGGATGCTTACCAATGATTTTGGCCAACTCTGATGTTACCTGCTTGGGTAAATGTTTTTGCTTTCCTTTCTTGGGGGAAATACTTCTCTCCAATGCTTCTTGTGTGTGATTTCCTCAGCCAGGTTTATTATAGGTAAAGGGATCATCTCTTCATCTTAAGGGTCATCCAATGAGTCCCTAAAAGGCTCGTGCATCATTTTCTGCACATATTCATCAACAATAGAGTCAGTCATGTCCATGAAATAGCAAGTATAATCAAAAGTGGGAGAATGTTTCATAGTATCAGATAAAGCAAAAACAACTTCCTCATCCCTAACCCTAAGAGTCATTCTACCCTAAGACAACCTAAAATGAGGGATACCTCAACATCCTCATCAACATCTAAAATCACAAAGCCAACCGGGAAGATAAATTTATCGACCTTAACCAAAACATCCTCTATAATACCCTAGGATGCCTAATGGAGCGGTCTGCTAACTGAAGGGTCATCCTAGTGATCTTAAGGTCACTAAGTCCAAGTCTCCTAAACATGGTGTAAAGCATGACATTAATACTAGCTCCTAGATATGATAGGGCTTTCTCATTCACCAAATCACCAATGTTGCAAGGCAAAGTAAAACTCCCTGAATATTTCTTCTTCCTCGATAGCTGATTTTGCAAGAGTGCCGAGCTTCCTTCACTCAATGTAACTGTGGAGACTTCGTTGAATTTCCGCTTGTTTGTTAATAAATCCTTGAGAAACTTAGCGTACTTAGGCATTTTAGACAATGCTTGATGAGTGCATTTCATATAGATATTTTTATACCTTTTTCATGTATTTAGCTTGTCTTTAAGCATTTATTTGTTGTGATTGGATGTTACTATGGGTATTATTGTTTAATTGTGCAGGAAAACAGGTTCTTGGGCAAAAGAATAAGATTCAACACAAATGTAATGTGAAAAGAAGTCAAAATACAATGTTTCAATTGAAGAACGGGCTAAGCACGGGTGTGCTTCACCCCGTACAAATCTTTGGAATTCCTCATCAGGCGAAGCACTGTCACTATAGCAAAAACACTAACAGAGAAAAAGCGCAGTTTTGGTACCCAAATCACGGGTGTGCTTTTGGAAAGCATGAGTCAAGCACGCCGATGCTTAAGCCATGTAAATCTCTGATTTGGTGAAATTGAAAAGCACTATCCTATTTTAGAAAGCACGACTTAAGCACACCCATGCTTAAGCCGTATTGAGCCCAAAAAGCTCCTTTTAAGATAGATCTAGGTCACTTTTGTGGGAATATTTTCTTCTTTTGCTAGGGGACAGCTGCCAAGCTCTTTTCCTTCACATTTTTTGGGGACTGGAGTGAGTCTAGAGTACAAGAACGCCTGTGGAGCGGAGCTTAGTTTGCGGGAATTGATTAGAGCCCCGTCGGAGTGGTTTGAGATGCAAAGAGGAGAATCTTTCATGGCTTCTATTTATTTTGTTTTCTTTAGTCTTTTATGGATTTGTAAAACTATGAGGGGCTAACCATTCTCCGATGCCCCAGATCTATGAGCTTGGATGTTTATGTGTTATGTTGACTTACTCTTTTCTTTGGCTATGGAGTTCTATCATTTGTTCCTATGTTAAACCCTGTGTTTCATAACTTGACATGAATGATTTGCATAGTTGTAGTTGTAAAACTTGACGTGTGTTGATTGTCGTAGTTGTAGTTGCATTCGTGTAATTGCAAAACTTGACATGCATGATTCCCATAGTTACAATTACAAAACTCGGTGTATTTGAGTCCCGTAGATGAAGCATTGCTTTTAGAGCACACATAGGAGCCGTAGGATGTCCCTGATAGTTTTTGTAGAAGAGTCCATACATGTTTCTCTAGGGGATTAATCCAGGGTGCTTCTTTATCTCTGTGTTTTCTCCTAGTTCATTTCAAGCCCTTACCTGTCATCCTTCACCCTGTTAGGTTCCTAGTTATCTTTTTTACCCAAATCTTTGATTAGGCTAGATATTAGAAGAAAAATTAGTACTTAGAGTCCCAATCCCAGTGGTTCGACAACCCTATCCTTCGGGGTACCACTTTATTACTTAATATGATCCGTGCACTTGCGGAAACTATACATTAATGCCTACATGAATGGTACATTGATGCGCATTTGCTTCAACAAATCCAAGAATCTTTTGAACTTCTCATTTGTGCGGTCACTCTTCAAACTAGAGGGGTATGGCAGCTATGGAACATATTCCTTTACTAGTGTGGGTCCATTCTTCTCAACAATCGGAGTGGCTCATCCCTCTTTCTTTGGACTCTCAGAGACCTCAATTTCTGGGTCCTTCTCTTTCTCCATCATCCTTTCTTTGACCATCCCCACTTCTTTGCCACTCCTAAAAGATATAGCCTTGAGATGCCCACGGAGGTTTGCCTTAGTATTACTCGATAAGCTACCTTGTGGTCTCTCGAACAATAGTTTTGCAATCTGATCAACTTGATCCAAGTTTTGAAGAGAAGCCTGCTAATTCCTCAACATAGACTCTATGATCTAGAATCTGACATCAGACTATTGAAACTTGGTGCCTATGGTATGTATGAACTGATTAAGTACCTCCTGAAATAAGGGCTTCCGATCAGACTGTGGGTGAAGAGGGAATCTAGGTGCGGGCTTTTGTTGCTGCCCTTGATTTTCCAAGGAAAAATTTGGGTGACTCCTCCATCCTGGGTTATACGTGTCACTATAGGGGTTCCCTTACTGTCAGAGGGCACTACCAACAAATTCAACTTGCTCGTTGGATCCGTGCACCGCTCCTATAATGGGTCAATTGGTCGAAGTATTTCCTTCCCCACATGTATCGGAAGCCATCATTGCAGCTGGTTTTTGGGTTGCTAAGTTGTCAATATTTTTACTCAGAGCTTCCACCTGGGTAGCTAACATTGTAACCTCACTAACCTCTATTATCCCGGTGGACTTCCCAACTAACTTTCCCCTGAAATTCTATTGGTAGTTGTTTATGGCTATTTCCTTAATCAATTGCTTAGTTGCCTCCGGGGTCTTACTGCCAAGTGATCCTCCTACTTTTGAGTCAATAAGCTGCCTGGTACTTTGGTTGAAACCTTGATGGAATATATGCACTTCCATCTACTTCGGCAGATTATGGTGTGGGTACTTTTTCAACAACTCCAACTCCTTAAATCTTTCCCATGCCTTAAACAATGATTCTAAGTTAAACGGTAGAAAAGAAGTAACCTCCTGACACTACAAATAAATTACCATATAGTGACGGTATAAAAAATATTGCTAAAAATCAACAAGCTGTTGGTAAAGTTCCCAAAACCCGATACCAACAGTAAAAATATTTATTCCAACACTTTTTTTTTACCGTTAGTAGAAGTCTTGTAGGTATAGACCTATACCAATGGATATAGCATTTGTTGGAATAAATTTATAAGTTTTACTAACAGAATATGACTGTAACTATTAGTCATACTGTTGAGATAGCACCGTCAGATTGCTTACCCTATACCAACAATAAAACACTTATTCCAACAATGTTTTTACCATTAATAGAAGTATTGTGTGTATATATTTATACCATAGGTTATAGCTTTTGTTGGAAAAGTTTCATGAGATTTACCAATGGAATATAACTGTAACTATTGGTCTCACCATTGGTAAAGCATCTCAAATTTATTTAACTTATACCAATGCTAAAATATATATTCCAACATTTCAGTAAAAAACTCATAAGCATAAATCTATACCAACAGTTACAACATTTGTTGGAATAAATGCATTTGATTTATCAATGACTACAACATCAGTTGCTATAGATATATATTGGAAAAAAAAACATGTTTAGTTGTAGCAACAACTATACCGTTGGTAAAAATCTTTATATTAATAATTAATATGTTAATATAACCATTATACACATGTAAATATATTATGAATATAATTTAATATCTCATACACAATTAAATTAATTTACAATAAATTAAAAAAATCAATGCCATTAAAAAAAACAAAGACATTCTAGTAAAAATTAAAAAAGGAAAACTATTACATCACCACAAACATATATTCATGTCCAAAAATAAACTACCATTCAATCTTGATAACCAAGAGTTGTTGCCTCAATTCCAAATCTAACACAAACATTCCACTAAAAATTCAAAAGAAAGGCTATTTCATCATCACAAACATATGTTTACAAAATATATGTCCAAAAGTAAACTACCATTCAATCTTGACAACCAAGAGTTTTTGCCTCAATTACAAATCTAATGCAAAGATAAAATAATTTCATTTAATGTCTAACAACCAAATAAAGCGATAAGGATTTGCCTCAACCAAACCAAGAGTTCTTGATAAGGCTATTTCTTCTAAAAAGAACAACCTACAAAAACCATTTAAAAAAATTACAATTAATAAGATGTATGCAACAATAAAACACTAGTCTAAAAAATTAAAATAATAAAATATTTAAATGACAAAAAAATAATGAGCTCACTTGATGCATTTGGATTTTCTTGATAACTTGATTTGGAAGAATGATTATTCCCAAGCCGAGTTTGTTGAGCACTAGAAGCATCAGGTACCTACAATTCATTTAAAATAAAAGCTAAAATTGTTTACACAACAAAAGCTAAAAGGACTTGCAAATTAGTAATAAACTTGTCAAGTTTAAATATAATGATAAATATCAAAAACCATTAAAAAATTAAACAATATATCCATCAAAATCCTACAAAAAACCAAAATAAAATAATTAAATATACAACCATCAAACAAAAGATAAAAAATAATTATATATGCCCATAAAAAAAAGTATATTTAAAAAAAAATCATTCTTCAATATAGATCATTGTGCGACTCTAAACCAACAACAAACATGCAAAACTCCAACTAAAATTGTAATTGTATCTCCATTCATGAACATGCAATTGAAGTCAGCACACCATCAGAAACATGGACCAAAATCCAGGGAAGACTACAAGACAATTTAGGTATGGATTTCATGGAAGGTACTTACCAAAAAAAAAGGTGATAAGGTGATGGTTTGAATAACCATGATGGAAGTCAATTCTAATTTTGCAACCTTTTCCTTGTCATGTTATTTGCCACAAAGCTTGCTATCTATTGAATGAAGAGAAAAATGGGTGAAAAATTTGATACAATTTGATCATGTGTGTGAAAGGTGACGAAGTTTCAAATATAGAGAAATTCTACTTTGTATATAATTATAATAGGAGAGTCAAAATCTTTTTGTCTCTCTGGAAGTTAGGTGTGATTAGGAAAACATTACATACTGTATCACACAATGTCCATTTCCTAATGTTTCCTTTTAATTTAAGCATAAGTAAATGAGCATACAAAAAAGAAGCCTGAGTTCAAACTAAGAAGTTCAGTAAATGGTATCCACATCATAGGCTTTTCTTATGGAACCAGCCAAGGCAGTTCAAAATCATATATACCAACATATAAGACAGTAGCATTTATAATATTTCTCAGGCAATTTAGATTTGTTGTACAGTTAATTTTTATCATATTATATGCATGACATTGTGCCAAGTAGAACTTAGGAATTAAAATGCACACCTTAGACTTTAAGGAACGAAGTGTTCCATTGGTGTTAGTCACATTGTCCAGACAAGTTAGAGGAACTTCGAGAAGATCTGGAACACATGCTTGAACATAGAAGAGAGATTCTCAAAGGCATCATTTGTAACATCTGTTGAACGAGGATTTAATGGAAGGAAAGTGAGCTTGCAGATCTCCCTAAGAGCATCAACATGCTGGCTAGCTCTCCCTAAGTTGTGGACAAATAAAATCGCTTCCAGTTACCTTAATACTGTCTAATGTTCATTGATTTGGTCCTCTTGAAGACTGCAGATGAGGACTGATAGCAAAAGTTAGTAGAAAAAATATTAAAGACAAACCCCTAACACCAATGAATATTGAAATAATACATTATCTAATACATATTGACTGCAAAACATCATAGATATCCACAATTTGAAATTATTAAATTACTAATTTGATTTATTAGCAAACAGGTAATACAAAACCCCATCATTTATAATCAACGACATACTTCCACTAAGAACATTAAGTCAAAACAGAGTACCACAGTGACATGTTCATCTCTAAGAAAATTAGTATTAGAAACACAAATCTGGACCAGAATTCACTAAAGAAGATCAAATTGGTAAATTATATGAGAAGCCTGAAACCAAGATTACTAGTAATTTTCTTAGATAATGTCAACTTTAAGCAAACGAGTACAATATGACATGCCCTGATGACCTGACGAGAAAGCTGCGAAGCTCATGTATTATCAACATTTAGAGAGAATATAATGTAGCAATTAAGAATTCCAAGGAGAAAATAATGCATTTGTTTAATACAAACCTAACTTCATAAGAATATTTGAATGTATACAATATATCATTTCCATAATGAATTAAACTAGCAGTTTGACTTTCACCATCTAATGTACCCTGCAACATAGCACGATGGCCTCTGACAACATTTTTTTATTTTCTCTAATGCCATTGTAAAAGCTCCAACTCTCTTGTGAATTTTTATGGACTGTAATAAATTTGTATTCACAAAAAAAAATGATGAGATTATTCATAGAATTTCCTCGTAATTCAACATTGCATCAGCATCTTACAATAGATTTAGAAACATGAATTGAATAGTTCATTAGTTAAAATCATAGCATAAAATTGTGATGTTGTGGAAATTTCAGCTGAACACATAATTAGCCCCACACAAGCTAAACATGCATTGAACTCATAACATTGTGCATGCAAGTGGTGGCATTGATGAAGATATGAGCACTCCAAATGTAACACAGTCCATAAACATAACATCATGAACTTGAAAATTTTCTAATAATATTAAAATTTCATATTCCATAATTAAAGTATTTTCTATGCAACTTGTAATTTTTTAGTATACCATCTTAACAGCCAAAGAAAACAGGATCGACAATCTTGAAATAACCTAAAGCAATGTTAAGAATGCAACTCTAGATTCTAGAGTGACAATAAAAAGGCTAAAGTATAGGACACAGATTCAGTATATTTGGGGGCATAAGGTTGTGCATATTTAAGTTTTTAGCCATTCCCTTATCTCTAATAGTATCATGATTTAATCATTGATATTCCATTAATTCACTGTCTAAAAAAGAAGGAATGCAAAGATCATTTTACCTGAACATGGAATATTATCCCTATCACATGCTTGATAATGTTGGTGAGTTGATACGTACTTGTAACTAAAATGCGTGTATAATCAAAATACTGAAATACACTGACAAAGCAATTTACCCTAAATCAAGCAATTTGATACTACCGTATGGTTACAAATGGATATTTTACAAATTTAGAACATCATACCAATGAAGCATGACAGATCACCACATTGATGTAATGACCCAAAGAGACTTGATCTTTGCTTTACAAGCTTTCCGATTGTCCATGATAGAACTAAATGTTGTTAGGTACAATATCAATATGATTCAAGATCATAAAATCAGAAAATTTAACAATTTAATAACAAATGGTAGCAATGTCATCACAATTAGCGATAGAAATTCATAGACGATGAACCTTAACAGGTCATTTTGCAGGCTTATTGTCTGCTTGGAGCCATACAATTGAGATAATTGTCAAAAGACTTAATCTTAGAGAATTATTTGGCTTGAGATTTTCTTCACAACTACATGAAGACATTACAAATTAAACAACAAACAACATCAATGTCATCCACATTTAGCAATAGAAATTCATAGCTCTTGAGCTTGATAGATCACCCATATATTGAGAACAATTTGCATTCCACCTCTTCCACCTACAATGATTGAAGATCATAAAACCCAACAATTTAAACAATGTGCACCATGTTACCAACAATAATCCTCATCTGTGGCATTCCACCAAATTCAAACCAAACATATGAAAATAAATCAGATGAATAAAAAACCAAATACAGACACCAAAAATTCATCAAAATCATCCAAACATCCAAACAAATGCAATGGATCAGGACTTACTAAAATCCGTTCTCGGCGAGATAATTGAAGCTATGGCCATAGCAATTGTACAGGAACTTGTTATTGCTAGATGGGAGCTTCTTAAGGCATTAGGCAGCGATTCTAGTGAAATTTCCGGTGAACTCCGTGTACTCCACTAGGATCACCCTGGCCTGAGCCATGAAGCTATAGATCAACATTTTCTGCCCCATCTCCAACCCAATCTCTCTCCAAACCCTAGAACTACATGATGGATTCCCGGAAGGGCGAGAACAAGACTGTTGCCGTGAATCCAAAACGAGACAAAAATGGCAGAGGATTTATAATTTCATAAAAAATTAATTTTCTATTTTGATAAGAAATACTTATAATTTCATTAATTTATATAATGAACACAAATAATACTCTTATTTATTAAAATTATTTATTATTTAAATTTAAATATTAGAAAATTAATGATTTAATTCATTTAACATAAAAATCAATTTTCTATTTTTATATGAAATAATTATAATTTCATTAATTTATATGGTGAACATTATGAGTTATTATAGAAGAGAAAGTAATATAATTATTCATTAATTATTTATTATTTAAATTCAAGTATCAGAAAACGAACAATAAACCTATTTAATTTAATATAAAAATTAAATTTCTATTTTTATATGAAATACTGATAATTTCATTATTATAATCAACATTATCTTTTAATAACAACATGCATTTTTAAAAATATAAATATATCAAATGTATTATAATCTAATGTTAAAATAATTTCAAAAATAATTAAAATAAAATATTTATTTACAAAAAAAATATTTCTTTTTAGTGGTTGTAGTCATGAATGTTAATTTTTGAATGTTAAATTTTTTAAATATTTATTTAAATAATTGTTTATTGTAAATCAAATAATCAAATTAAAAATTATATATTACAAATTTTATGTAAAATAATAAGTTAAGTAATATTCATAAATTTGTAAATTAATTGATTAATTTATATATCCAATTGATCTTCATTAGAATTTTATTTTTAAGAAATACTTATAATTTATAACATGATTAATCATAACATTATTTTTTTATATTTGTTTTGTAATGTTGATTTTTTTTAATTTAATTATTATTCTTAACATAAATCTCAAATTCAATTCTGATAATAATATTATTATAATTAAGTCATGCTTTACTAAACATAAATATATAAATTAAATAAAATTCAAAATAATATATTCAAAGTAATATATTATTTTACCAATGAAACGATATCCATTAGTAAATGTTTGACCTATTCTAACACTTTTAAAAGCTTGTTGGTATAGATAATTTATAGATATTGTATTTGACCATTGCTATAAATAAGTATAAATATAGAGTAGTAGTTATACCAATGGAACAAAATCCATAAGTAAATATCAGATTTATTCTGACAAATTGAAACTTCCGTTGGTATAGATAGTCTATAGCTACAGATTTGACCATCGCTATAAATAAAAGTCAATATATAATAATATTTATACCAACAGAACAAAATCTGTCATGATATAGCTACAGATTTGACCATCACTATAAATAAAAGTCAATATATAATAATATTTATACCAACAGAACAAAATCTGTCATGACAATTTTAAAGTACCGTCAGTAAAAACAATCTATAGCTACAGAATTTAACCGTTACTCTAAAAAAGCGTCAGTGTAATTTATTTGTAGTGTGACATTGCTGGTTGTCCTCCCTGATGGAAAATAACGGGCCAGAATTACCTCAATGAGCTGTTCCAGGTAGTGATAGATGCACCAGCAATGGCCAAGAGCCATTGCTTGGCTCTACCCTTCAAAGAGAGAACAATTGGAGTTTGATAGCGTTATTGGAGACGTTGTTGATTTTCAGCATATCACAAACTTCGAGGAACCCTCCACTATGGTTGTTCTGGTCCTCATCTGGCAAACTATGAAATTGTGCTGATTGTTGGACCATTTGCACAAATGCTAGCTTTAGCTCAAAATTTTTACAGCTACTGGTGGGCGAACAATACTGGACTGAGAACCATCGAGAGTAGGGCGAGCATAATCATACAAGGTTCTCGGTCGATCTCCTTGATCTGTCATGGTGTTCAACTACTCTCCTTCAACCTTAAATGTTAAAGATCTTATCTCAGAAAATAGAGTTGTTCTCAATCTAGTTCCAAACACTCTTTCTATGCTACTTTTATCTTCCACCAATCAAACTGATTTGCCTTTAGGTGGCATATTCTACAATCAAACAAAATAAAAGAAATCAGAAAGAACAATGATAAAAAAAATACGAGGAAAAATTAATAGCTAAAATGACAAAAACACAAGTGTTCCTAATATCTTAAATCTTCCTTGGCGATGGCGCCAAAAACCTGGTAGGGACACAAGTGCACATGCCAATAGTGTAATAAAATGTGCGTAAAGCAAGATGTCCATCCACAGGGAAGAATGAGATTACTAGTACTTACTATAATTCCGAAAATTAGCCTAAGTAATCAACTGTTGTGTGTGAACAAAAGAATTTAAAAGCAAAAAATATGAAATAAAGTAGGAGGGCAATCAAGAGAAGCAATGATTTTTGAGTATAGCATTCCTCTAGGGTTGATAATGTGTAGGCCAGAAGTTGTTTAGATATGCAATCCTATTTTTACCCCTCGATAGAGGGTGAAAAGTAAATGAATCGGTGCAGAGCTAATACAGTCAACCACACAATCATATTAACACTCTATGAAACCTCACTGTGAACTAATGAGAATATCTTAAGTAGGCAATCTCTCTTTTGAGGAAAGATTACCTCTTATCTGAATACAGAGTAGAGATACGATTTCTCCTAAAATCTACTTCACATAATTGTAAAATGCACGGAGATACTCAATAACTCATTAGGGAGAATTGAGGGAGACAGGGTCTCCAAAGTACACTTTGTCTAGGCTTACTCACAATTCCCTCTAATCAAGGCATGTCTATGCTAGGTGGAAATCTTTTCTCGTCACAAAGCACAACAAGTATGATAACTAGGGCTTTCACCATAATAGAGATCAAGCATTCAAACACGCAATTAGATTCAAATAGAATGCATTGCAATAAAGAGAACAAGTAAATCGCATGAATCCAAAAACCAATGTCAAAAGATAAACCCTAGAGTTTTCTATACCCAAACATCTAACAAATTAGCCCTCTATTCAAACAACAAGAAACGATGAGAGACATTAAAAACATAAGAAAAAACCCCTCTCAATCATGCTCGAGATGAATCGCCGAAGAAACCCTAGGAAAGTTTCAACAAATGCTTCCAAGATGTTTTTGACGGCTACGATCAACTCTCCATTTGAATGTGGATCCAAATCTCCTCCTAGATTACTCCCTTGAGGCTTGGAGATTCGTTTTCTTAATTTCTCCCCTAGCTTCACCTCCAAGAAAAGAATCAAAGAAATCCAAAAAATGTCCTAAAAATTCTCATCAGATCTATTTATAGTCGGATGCTTATCAGCTACTTATGGGTGTAAGGATGTGGCCGTAAGGAGCTGGAAAAGATGGTTCACAAGCCTTATAGGATCACTTACGGCCGTAAGTCTCGTCTGTAAGCTCTTTTATCTGTGTTACAGTCCAACTTAAGGCTATAAGCGCTGCACCATAAGCTTAACTGTGATGTCCTCTATGACCTCCTTTTCGGGTGTAAGCTCTAGTCATAAACTCTTCTGGATGGTCCTTACGGGCATAAGCCCTGCCCGTAAGGTCCCCTGATTTGGCTTTGAACTTCTACTTAAGGGCATAAGCATGCCCGCAAGGTTCCTTGGAAAGTGCATATGTCCGTAAATCGGGCCGTAAGCTGCCCGTAAGCCATCCTATTTGCCTTACCCATGTTCAATTGATGCCGAGAGAGCTCAATTTTCTTTATTTGGGTCTAGAATGCTTCTTTTGGTTCTTTCTTATCTTTAAATGTTGTTCGAAGCCTGAGAATGCAATACACATTAGATTTAGATTGAATTCCACAATGTGATCCTAATACAAGCCAAATAAGTGTACAAAATAATATACAATAATAGAATATCGTACACTCATCACTTTTATTAGTATTTTGAGCATTGGAGCAACTCACTCCTTCAATGCATTATTCTTTGTTTAAATTAAATGGTTTATTTATAATAATTGAACTCTCCCAATATTTATAGCTAATCAGTTTCCATCTTGAACCAGGTTGGATGGGTGCATTGATAATGAAGTTTTGCAACATGAAATTTTCTGGGTTTTTTTTTTTAATGAAGTTGCTCATGATGATTATTCAAACTATAACTATAGTCTCATATATTTGGGAGAAGACAATTGATGCCAATTTTTTTGTTAATAATAATTTTACTATTAGTCTTTTATATATTGAAACATACCATTCTTCTAAAAATGTTTTTCTGAATATATTTGCAATGAATAATTTTATTATAATTCAGATTAATAATGTTTGAAAAAAATCATGATTAGTTTCAAAGATAAAGAAGCAACCAAAAGATCATGATAGAAAAAATCCAAATGGGTCCTTAAAGTAGCAAGGAAAGGGAGAAATTGACAATTTCCCCAACAAATAAATAAATAAATTTTTTTAAAAAAAAGTCTAATGCCTTAAAGGTGTTAAAAGAAAATGAAATACCAACTATCCTGTTGTGTAATGACCACAAAATCTTTTGAATAAAACATTTATCATCATACAAAACTTACTTTTGGTTTTTTTTGCTATATATGATTTTATGATTTCATATGAATTTTATATCAAGACATATTTTATATAAATATTTGGTTTTTGTTAAAATCACAGCATGAGCTTGACAAATAGCTGATCGATCAGTAGCATCCTATTGTACGCTGATAATTTTCTTATGAAAATTCTCTAATTTATTAAGTTTTTTACATAAAAATTAATTTTTTATTCAGATTAAATTTTTTAATATGAATTCATTTTAGTTTTTTTTTTCCATGTCTAGGTTTTTTTTATTTCATTTTACATCTTGGTCATAGAACAAGTGCAATGTTCAATCATTTAGAACATTTAGTAACAATTTAATTAATTATTTTATTTTTCCATTTTTATTTTGTAATCACTAAACCAATGATTATTCATAGTTGCTAAACAAAAACTTGGTAGAAGAAATTAAAAATGTAAATAATAATTAAATTAAAAAAGAAAAAAATACACTTTAATACTATATCTCATTCTTGCAAGATAATTCACAAACAATGTCTGTTACACAATGGATTAATGGTTTGCAATTATTATTCATACATATGTAGACACACAATGTGAAATTTTTTTTCTTTGAGACTAGGTTTTTGAGAGTTACAAGTTTAAATCTATTTCAACAAGTGTTTTTTATACACATAAATATTCGAACTTGAACTCAGTTGCTATTGTAACTTGCACCAACTCCGTTGGCACTACATAATATTTTATTCAGCAGAAACCAATAACATTCTTAAGAAAATAAATATAAAATAAAAGCAATTAAGGGTAAACCTCAATTACACAATGAACTCCAAAATCACAAACTATCTTATAACTTGGGAAACCCGCCTGAACGAATATTGTTTTCCATTCATTTTCATCTCTCTCTTTCCCTGTGGTAACTGTCATCATATGTATATCAAGTAGATATTGAGTCTTTGTGGTCTCATCTGAATCAGCATCATGTTCTACAATTGCTTCAATGATGATCACCTTTCCTACTTCATTTGAGATAGCCTTTTTGCATGTCTTTAATATTTTTACACAATCTTCATTACTCCAATCATGCAACACCCACTGAAAGTTTTTAAAAAAATATTGAATATATAAAAACAAATACAAATTATCAAAGACAAAAAATTTCATACAGTAGAGTTCTTTTAACAAATAAATTAAGTGATTTACATATTCAATGAAGTAGTCTCTTAAGCCAAATTTGTGAGAGAAAAAAATAGTTTTAAAATTTTGACAGCTTAATTTAAAGTTAATCATAGTTTCACATTATTATAAAACAAGAAAATCTAAACAACAAATAAATTCCTGTACCAATGGGAAAAGCCAAATTTTTAAATGAGGGGAAATATAAAAAAAATGAAAAAATTTAATATTTGCAAGTATGTCTTAAACAAATAAAATGACACGGGATCCAAAGGTCTTACACGGGATCCAAATAATTTCCATTTGAACTAAACTAGATCCAAGAAGCTTTAATTTATATGGATTATGTGTCAGGTGACGATAAAATGCATCTAAATTAGTGATTTTTTGGATTATGTGTCAGGTGACGATAAATGCATCTAAATTAGTGATTTTTTTATAAGCCAATATTTAGCACAATGGAAGACGAACTTTCATGAAAGAGAGGAGTAATAATGATAAAAGATCAATTTTCTTTAAATATAAATAAAAAGCGGAAACATGATTAAATTCATTATCTCTCTAATGAGAGAATTGTAATTTACTTATTTTAATTTCAAGTGAGAAGTTAAGAGTTTAACTCTCTCACATAATTATATCAGTCTTTTATTATTGTTTTTCTGTTCAGTACTTTTTTCCTTTTGTACTTTTTCTCTGTTTTTTTTAAATAAATTTGTGATTTATCTATTTTATTAAAAAAAATAATTAAAAATGTGTTTTTTAATATAAAATTCAAATAAATGTAACTATTTTAAAATAAAAAAACTCTAATTCTCAATATTTAATGAGAGAGAAGAATAATAATGCATGGTATAGGAGTGTCTTTTTGACTCTTATCATCATTGGGTTGTCTATTGACTCTGTTCACCTTTGCAAGGAGATAACCACTACCCTACGTGGTTCAGCATGATAAACTTCAACCTTGTTGGTTGAGTAAATTATCAAATTTAAAATTGACGCAAAGCATTAATTATTAAAAAAAAGAAATTGACGTAAGGGCATTAATTATTAAAAAAAAAATCCATACCTTGAGTAGGACAGCATCTGCAGCAGGAACATGCACAAACATATCACCCCTCACAAACTCAACTAGTCCATTATCCGGCTGAATATCCACGACATGAGACAAATCAAGAACCGAACACTTCACTGCTGGAAAAGCCCCAGCGATCACTGAGGCAGCACTGCCGTTGCCACCACCGACATCCACGAGTGACCGGAGCTTTCCAAAGAGGACATCACCCCACTCCTTCACCACTTCTCCCATAAGCACTTTGCCATCAGAAGCCATGGCCTCATTGAACAAAGCATTGAACTCAGGCCTCTCACTTGCAAACTCAAACACACTCTTCCCATAAGCCAAATGAAATGGTGTCTTATTCTCATCATCACCACCACCATCACTAGCACCCTTAATCCATGCACTCATGGCTTGGCCAGCCATCTCCGTTTCCAAGCCTGAGATGTAAACAACTAGAGGTGCTAAAGAGTTGATGCTTCCCTTGATGAGAAGTTTAGAGGAGGTGGTCAATTCATACACCTCCTCTTCATTTCTTTTAAACGAAAAGAAGAAGCCAGAGTTAACAAGAATGCGCATGATGCGTTGGAGAAACGGAGCTCTCGATGTGGGGATGTGTAAGGCTTGGATGAGCTCGGAGAGTGTCATAGGGTTGCCATGGTTGTGGATGGCGCCCGGCACGCCGAGCTCAACTGCGCATTTGAGAGATAAAGAGTCTAAGTAGCGAAGCATGTGGTTCCATATGTGTGTCCTTGCTTGAATGAACTTGGTTGAACTTCTCTTCCTATTCTCCTCCTCCATGTTCTTTATTTTCTTCTTTGTTGTTGTTATTGTTGGTGTGCTTGATTCGCGGTTCTTTATAGGGATGGAAAGGGGTATGATATTTGTTTTTCGTTTTGAAATTTTTTGGGTGCGTGGCTAGTAGGTGAGGCTGGTGGGTGATTGGGATGGCGGAGTAGGGACGTGAAATAATTATGGTTTGCCTGTTATTTCACAGTGTTGTTGAGAAATATATAATATATATACCACTGCTGTAAGGTCAAAATATATGTCACCGATGATATAAGCATCAATTTATTTTTTATCAAATACTGTAGCTTATTTTGTGTCATTTTTAGTGTGCTATTTTGGTATTTTTCATGTAGTGGGTTGAAGGTTCTATAGTTTATTTATATTTCTAAAAATTAATATAATATTATTAATAAATTTTGATTTAATTTAGATTTTTTTTTTTTAATTTAAAGCTGAATCGAGTGAATTAAATGAACTAGATTTTGGCTCATACAATACTTGTATACTATATTTGTGTATACTTGAACCTAATGTAAAACTATGGTTAACTAAAATGTAAGGGAAAAAAAACAAATAAACAACAAACTCCTATTATTTTTGTGATAGGAGAGTTGACATTTTTTTTATTTTTGCAATATTAGACGGAACAAACTTCTTTCGTTGAATCTATAGAAACTTGGTAAGATACAAGATTTGGTAAGTGCTCTCTCTCTCTACGGAACAAACTCCTCAATTGGATTTTATTCACCTTGATTCATGATCATCCATTGGCTAAAAGATGAATTTTTTATTTTTATCTGATTTTCTTTTTTAATGTTTATTTTTAGATCAATAGTGATTTATTTGTTATTTATTTCAACAATTATGCCAACCGTAATTGTTGATTTTATGTTTATTTTATGCTCTCAACAATTGATCAAAAGTACACAGAATTTAATTCAACTAATTTGGATTTTCTTTTCCAAACTCATTGTTTGAAATCTTGAATTGTACCACCCGAATGCCCAACCATAATATATAGTAAGTTGACTAAAATTTCATTAAATTAATACTAATCAAGTTAAATATACTTAAAACTAATAATTATGTTTATTACTATATGTTAATAAGTTAGTTTTCTCAAATACCGATTTCAAAGCCTATCTTGACCAAGACCATGCTAAACAGACTTGCCTATTTTTTTCTTTAATAAAAAACTATGAAGATATGAATAAATCTTAAAAAGAAAGTTTTCAACTCTCTAGAACAATTCCCAGTAACCTTGTCTGGTGTTTCCAAACTTTTAATTATAAATTTATAACTATGCCTGCAATAATACATATAATTTTATTTTATTTAGTTTGGGAAAAAAAATACTAGTGATATCACTGTCTTGGGATAATGTTGTTTTAATAAATGATATATACAAAAATTTTATTAATTAGGATATTTAAGTCTAACCCTAATAATATAAAATGGTGGCCATGATCATCTATATCTTGTCCAGTTTATCAGTATGACATTAGTATCTCATATTAAAATCATATATGATTCACAATGATCTATTTTACTAGTATTTTGGACATTGAAGCAAAGTCATTCCCTCCAATACATTACTCTTTGCGTAAATTAGATGGTTTACTTATAACAATTGAACTTTCCCACTATCTGTATCTTTCAATATATCTGATCAGTTATCGTGTTGGTTTAGGTTGGATAATGAAGTTTTGGAATGTACATAAAAGTCAGATTTTTTTTTCCCCTGAAGTTGCTAACACTACAAGAAAAAATGCTATTTGCGACACATATATTTGCGACCCATAAATGTGTCGCCGATTTGCGACACAAATTGCAACCATTTGTGACAAAAACCAAAAAACGTTGCAAAATTTAACCAAATTACGTCCGCAAAAATGACCATGCAAAAATGTCGCTAATTTTGTCGCAAAAGTTTTGTACCTACCATGTAATGGTTTGCGAGCAGTTTTCATGACACCGGTCGCAACACATTATTTGCAACGATCTATCGACATCGCAAAGCGTTGTCGCAAAATGTGGCACTTAGCGATGCATTTGATCTGCGACATAGATTATGACACATTATTCGCAACGATTTTTTTGAGCATCGCAAAACCATATCGCAAAATTTGTCGCATATGAAATCGGGTTTATGACGATGATTGCGACACATCAGTACGACGATAAATTATTGTCGCAAAAATATGTCGCAAATTTTAATAATAAAAAAAAATATTTCTCCCATTCAAAAAGGTAAGTTTTGGTCTATGGGCAAATGCAAGAGAAGTCCTCCAAGCCCTTAACCTTTACTCTTCTTCATTTTCTTCACAAGTTTTTAGATTTCTTGAGGTATTAGAGCCTCCAAAACCTTATTCTTGGTGATTTAAGTTGGTATGTCTCTCTATCTCTCTCTCTCTCTCTCTCTCCTCCCCTTTCTCTTTTGAATTTGCTTTTAGGGTTTCATTTAGTGTATATATAATTATATTATATTATATTATATGATATTATATAAATCGATTCTATCCTTTTATTTAACCATAATTTATGGTAGACATGATTTTAATTATAAAAATTAATACGTTCAAATTTACTAATGATTTAGAGATTATTATATATTTTTAAATTTTAATTTATCTAATTGCTTTTTGGCTATCATATTACTCAAATATTTCTATAAAAACAAATCTAGAAGAAAAACTCTATTATTCATACTAGTTATTTAAGAGTATTGGGTGTATACACATCGGAAGATTTTGCACTTGTTGAATTTCTAAGGTAATTTTAATTTATTGCATATATTTTTATATATTCATGCAATTCATTTTTTATATTTATTTAATAGTTGATTTAATATCAAGTAATAAAAATTGTTTATGTTAATTTGATATGTACCAAAATTATTTTCAGCATATGTCTAAATAATGCAAGATTTCATATATTTTATTGACATAGGCACAAGTAGGGTAGGCTTCCAGTGGGGATTAGGGTTCCGGTGGGGGAAGAGGGTGCCGACGGGTTAATTGTTATAGAAATATTTGCCATTTTCCTTGATTTTTGCATTAAAAATTTAGTTTGGTGTTTTTAGGCAGATATTTGTAAATTTTTTCTTTAGTTTTTATTTTTCTCTTAAAAATAATTCTAGCTTGCCTTTGTTCTATAGCCTTATTAATGAGACAGATATTTGTAAATTTTTTCTTTAGTTTTTATTTTTCTCTTAAAAATAATTCTAGCTTGCATTTGTTCTATAGCCTTATTAATGATCTTAAAATTTTTGCATTATGTACAACTGAGAAGAAGAAATTCAAAGTACACCAAGCAACATAGTTCAACACCCTGAGGCATCGTGGAATGGTTAGCCCCTTATGAATTCGTACAACTGAGAAGAAGAAATGAATGCACTAAGGTGAGAAATCATGACTTTCCCCTTTTACAAATTCTCCTTAGTTGTGTTTCAAGAGCTTCATGGATGAGCTAACTCCACTTCTGTAGTGCCTCCAACTCAACCTTGATCTCCTTAGACAATGTGGTGAAAGGTGATCATCCTCTGGATGATCACCTGAAGTTGGAGAAGAAAACCCTCGGCCAAGCTCCCCTTCAAAAACCTAGATTTGGGAGATAAAAAATACTTTTCGAGCTCAACATGGTCTGAGCATGGTCGTGCTCAGACCATGCTCTTCTTGGGACCTCTGAGCGAATCGGCTAAGTGTCCTTCAGAGAAAATCACAGGGAGAGCACAATTGTGCTCTGCCCGTGTAAGGAGCACGTAAACCGTGCTTCCCCTGTGAGCATATGGGGCTCCAATACAGTGATAATCACAGGGAGGGAGCATGACTATGCTATCCTTGGAAGAACCCCCATTATGGCGAGCTACTCAGGCATCATTTAGACATCAATAATCACAGCCAGAGAGCACGACTTTGCTCTGTCCGTGTTTGGCTTGGACACTTAGAAAAATATACATTTTTTGGTTGATTTTCCTCTCGATATCACTCCTATTAGCTCTGAACCCTAAAATCCCGATATATATATATATATATATATCCAAAAAGTGTCAAAAGATGAGCAAAAGTATGACTTGGGAGTAAGTAAAACATGATATAAATTGCACTCATCATTCATAAGCCTATTTGCTAAAGAAATGTTTTTAAGCAAATATTCATATTCTCATCCAAGATCTATTTGGTATAGTGACCACTCAAGGTCATGATCTCCTCAAACAATTGATTAGCAATAAATTGGCTCTTGTTTGCTTTTAATGAATTTGCAATTCTTCCCAATTGATGCTCAACATTTTGCATGATTTCTTGCTCTGCCTAATTAGCACATTTTCCTTGCTTTTTACCCTTCCTGGCTTTGGAAGTGAAGCTTGTTAGTGTGTCGTTAGTAGAAGGTTGAGTAGGTAAAATGCCATCAAAAGCATCAAAGCTTTGGGTTTGGTTATCAAGATTGATTATTAGCTATATTGGTGGTGGTTCCATTTGTACACTTAGGCTTCTAGAGCTTTGAGAAGCTATTCTTGCAAAGGATCCCTTTGCTTGATCATCTTCTTATAGACTTGAATTGGCTTATTAATATAAATCTCTTTTCTAGGGTGCACAAACAAACATAAATATATATATTCTCTAAGTAGAGTTAATGCACAAATATTACACAAAATATTAACAATAAAATCTAACTTACTACTTGTATGTACATATATTTGGTATTCCTCCTTTCCCATGATTATTTTCTTCTCTACATCATCCTATGACACACCACTTAAATTCTTGATCTTCTTAATTATTAGCCATATTTTTTCTTACATACCTAAGATGATTGAAGACATGTGTGTCACTTACTGCCAAGTAAAACCTTTCACTAATAGCTCTAGCAGAGGTATTAATAGCAACACTTTTAAATCCCTTGTCAAATTTAAGCCCAAGATTTTTTTGCTCAACTAAAGTTGTCAACATGAATGACATCATGATAGTTGTCCATTAGAAATTAGTTGATGTTTTCCTTTCAACAGAGTCATGGCCTTCAGGTGTCAAGTTTTGAGACTCCATCTATAATACATGGTTAGAATTGAAGTAATTATTTTGAAATTGGAAATATTTAATAAATTCAAAGAGATACCAAACTCATTTTGAAATGTAAGGAAATATTCAATAAATTATATACGGACATATTACAAAAACAAGTTTCCATCCGATGATTTTTTCCCTACAATCAAAAAACAAAATTTATAAACATATAGTGGTCCATAAGCTACACAAAATTTGTTACTAAAAAAACATAGGAAGCTAGTTTCATCTATTACTTCACATGTCATTCTTGTATTAATAACCATTCTTTCATTTCTTCACAGACTTGGGCTTGTGTTCTCATCTCGAGTATATTTGGATTTGGTTCCTAATCTTCAAGATTTGGTATGTACACATCATTACCTCTTTGTAAAATATAATTATGAGGAATACAATACGCAATGACAATATCTATTTGTGTTTTAAAAGAAAAAAAAATGGTCTAGATGTTAGAATTTTGAACAAATTTTTCAAAGCTCCAAAGGCTCAATTTTTAATTGAAGTTCACAAAGAAGAATGTCTATAATTAAATAATTCCTTGCTATTTGATGGAGTTCGTGCACTAAATTTCTTGAGATGGTATTGAACACCATGAAATGGTGATATAAAACCTAGTCTTGGGGAGTATCCAGTGTCTACGAGGAAATATTTACCTATGCAAAACAGGAACAACCTATAACACAATTGTATAAGTTTAACTATTCTAATTTTGATATAATGATAAAAAACCTTCAATCATTACAAGCCCATCTTCTCTTTCCAGAACATTCAGAAGGATAAATGCATCATATGTTGAACATTCCCAACCAGCTAGTACATATGTAAATCTTATTTCAAAATTGATTGCAGCTAATACATTTTGAGTGGTATAAGGGTTTTTCCCATGAAAATGCGTTACAATATCGTTTGGAACAGATGTGTGAATATGTGTATTATCAAGTGCTCCAATACAATTAATCATATGAATTAATGAAAAATTATAAAAACCATACATTATTTAGTTAGAAAAAATTAGTTAAAGTTAATTCTAAATTTCTTATCTAGAATATGACATAAACCTTGGATTTGTTATGATAAATGGACCGGTGGCCATGTTAGGTGGTTAGATTAATTCGCCCGAAGTTCTCCAATAGCATATACGATATGGTTGAAATATTGGCTAACAGTTTCTCCTCATCATGGAAAATTAACTCCAACGACCCTATTTCACACATCATGACCAACAGTGTGAAAAGGAACATAGCCACTTGCTTTTCTACACTTACATATAAAATATTGTATAACACTCCTTTCGCTTTTAATAGATCACATATTCCAAAAAATTATGCTATTTTTATTCTCAACATGGATATAATAGCTTTATTGGAGCTATTTATTATTCTTGAAATATACTTTGTGTATTGTGCATCCCTACTGTAATATGACTCCCATTGCAAAGTAAGTCTTCTTCTTCTAAACCACATTAAAACAACAATAGTGCAAACAAAGCGGAGGCAATTGCACCATATTCATTTGAAGAATTTGATTTCATCTATAAGTTGTATTGCAATAGTCATTAAATAAAATAAGTTAAAATCAATACAATAAAGAGTAACTTTCGTGTGCTTCACTAATCATCTAGAAGTCAAGTATAGTACTCCATCTACAACTCATCTATAACTTTAATTAATGGAAAAATTATTTTGTTGTGGAATTTGGACATGAATATATAAATAAGAAATAGTAAGTATATGATATAGAAAGCAATTATCCATTTGAAAGCAATTACTAGAATTATTGTTTTGGCTAAGCAATCCAACTATTTCCATTAAATATCATTGCACTATTCCTGTCGTGCATATCATGGTTAAAATATCTAATTTTTTTTTTTAGTTCTTTGTCATATCTCTTATTCTGAATGCAACCCCTCCTTTGGTATGTATTATTATCTGACTTCATGGGTATGCAAATATGCAACCCCATCAAATTTCTAAGTTATACTAGTCTTATAATGCATTGATTTTTGTATATGCATATATATATATATATATATATATATGAGCAATTATGAGCATTTACAGTATATTTGTGACAAAAAGAGACCTTATAAATTTTACCACACCAAGTAAAATGTTTTGTCTAGCATATACTATGGATTTATTAGAATTTAGATGCACATCAAATAAATGCAAGTTAGGAAAGTTAACAAAAATAAAAATTAGTAATGTTCCTAAATAAATGGTAATGTTTTTGTCTCAACAATAATTTGAAAAAGCAAAACTTAAAAACTATACCACAACTAGAGGTAATTCCTCTCACAACCACCAATAAGAACATCTCTAACTGTTTCAGATAAAAAATTAGACATTACATAATTATGTCTCCCATGAAAAGTTCGACGAGTAAATCAATGTTTAAGAGAAATGGTTTCATATGATAGACAAGCACCTTCCTAAGATAGAAATCACTAATATAGTACATATCATAAGGTATAGTTTAATGGAAATATTAAAGTCACCTGAATATAAAAAGAATTAAAAAAAGAAGTAGATTTGGAGGGCATATAAGAAACTCTAGTTATTTACAAAACTTTAGAATTAGCTGCAAAAGTCTTGATTTCCAGCCAAGAGTTCCAAGTACTTTACTAATCTAAGGCGAAAGAGCAACATCTTGAACTAGGAATCAAGAAAACCCATACACCAAAAGCAAGCAAGTTAAAGGTAACATAAAATTGAAATATAAGCAAGCCTAGTCTAATAGTAAATTAAACAAAAATAAAACAGCTTTAGTCCAAAAGGTAATTAACAAAATTCTGCTTTAATTGCTCAAATCTAGAGAGACTAAGAAAAGTAGGTGAAGTGATCCAGAAAAAGAAGTTCTCAACTATAGAGAGACTTGCCTTCTTTAATTTCTCTTGGTCTTGCAAAGAAGAGAAGGACAAAGAGAGATCAGGATTGTAGTAAAAGGCAGTTCGAGATAGGGCGATGCTAGCAATTTGGCGGGGATTGCTTGAGTGCAAGCTTGGCAAGAGATATTGATGGGGTTGGTAGTTTTACTATGGTTTTAATGTATAGTATGGAGAGTGGAGAATGGTGACTTTAACCCAAATGTTTTGTAGCATTTCAACTTACAACAAAATTTGCTGTAAGTTGAAATGCTGCAAAGTTTCCCAAATTGTAAAACCTTTTTATATGTAAAAATCATTTCATAGTAAAGTAAATAGCATTTTGCATGTAAAACCATTTATATTATAGATACTTATAGATAACCAAACTACCCCTTAGTAACGAAGAAAAAAAAATGTCATCTCTCATGAATTTTAACTTGTGAACTCTATAAACACTGCCAAAGAATACGAATCATCAATGTTGAAAATCATTAAGACCAAAAAAAAAAAATGAAGGTTCTAGAATAATAAATTTACATTAGGGATTCACCTAATAGTTCACTGCAGGTGGTTGATTTAAGCTGCTTTGTCTTCTTAGAGTAGGTATCTGAGTTAAAAAAAGGTATTACCTACCACAGGGTTACGTACCTCTTGCATTGCACCGAGTTGTGCCCTTTCTGATCGAGGCAGATTCACAACTAACCTTGCAGTCATTCCACCAGCTCTTCTTAACTAGAAAAAATATATAGCAACACATCTTATCTTTGGTAATTAATAAAGCATAATGTGCATTGTAATCAACCTATAAAGAAGGAGTATAGTACTTACAACTAATTTAGACAGTCCATTGTTAGCACCAACTTCTCCTTTACATGTCCTAACATTATGCCCTGACTGCCCACATTTTTTCAGGTCACTTGCACTCTTTTCTTGGAAACCTTGGATTGGTTTCCACTTTTTCCATCTACTTCCTTCCTTGTATTCTTATGTGATCTGAAGCCTTCTCAACATGGGAGGATAGGCCTTTAATAGGTTGAATGAACTGAGAATAAATTTGCACCTGTGTTTCCTTATGGTTGCATGGGTGGACATTCTATTTAGGGCTTTCTTCAATAGTAAACAGCACTAGCACTACATGACTAAGGGAATATTAGCAAGATCCCATTTTCTACAGAAATAATTGTGAACCTCTAAGTCAACCACATGTTGATTTGTTGGCCCATAGGAACATGGTACTTTTTACTATATTCTTCAATGATATTGTCAACTTTCCATTTAATTTCAGGGTAGAACTTTGTACTTCTCAGCTATTTCTCTTTTTATTGTAATCCTCTACATCGCCTTGGTCCTTATAATCTCTATCATAGTTAACATAGGCCTTCCCCTTGCCTCCAAGATGTACTTATTGAAGCACTCACATAGGTTATTCAATAGCATTTCACACTTGGTTATTGTAGAATAATATGCCTTGGACCAATACCTTTAGTCTCCAATTTTGGGCAGGCTCTGATAAAGTCCTCATTTCCTTCATTGCATCATCATACTCTTTCAAGTAGTTTTCTTTAGTAGATTTCTATAGGACATCCTTCAATGCTTTCCCTTTATTAGTATGTCGAGACTTGAAGTTGGTATACAAATGCCTAACACAACTTCTATGCTCAGTATTTAGCACTAACTCCAACAAACCATCCATAAGTCCCTACATAGCTTGAGTTCAATAACTAATACTACTACAACAATGCAACTTAAAGTTAAATAATTAGAAAACAAACAAGAAAAGAAAATTATATATCTTCTGTTTGTCTGACATGAATGATTAGTGGGTATAAGTTAGCCATCTCAAAATTCTTTTATAGCAACTAAATGAAGTATCACCATGAATTCCCACTTTCAACATCAACCAAACAAAAAAGGATCATTGCAATCATACCATAGCCACATTTAAATGTCTGTTGTAGTAACCTTTCAAGAAGCATTCATCAAGGCTAATAATATGCCTATAAGTAGAGTTGA
This sequence comes from Dioscorea cayenensis subsp. rotundata, assembly GCF_009730915.1. Lineage (NCBI taxonomy): Eukaryota > Viridiplantae > Streptophyta > Magnoliopsida > Dioscoreales > Dioscoreaceae > Dioscorea > Dioscorea cayenensis. The sequence continues at coordinate 5,457,083 of NC_052473.1, forward strand.
ACGCATCTTTGCAAGCTTGTAGCCAAACATACATCCTCAAGAACAATCTACACTCCAGGAAACAAATTGTAGAGGTTCCTATATTGGTATATCTAAGCTCTCCCAAGTAGTTATAAATTTTTACATATTGGTCTTTTGCATAGCTACCGGTCCACTACACTTACACATGACTCCGAGTATCTACTGGATGAGGATTGCCAAGGGCCTTCATTACAAGTAGGTATTATCAAAGGACTTCTAACTCCGTTATCCAACTTATTAATACATGCATGCATTTTAAGCAGGACTTAAACTAGACAAGGAGATAGTATAGGAGTTATGGTCTACTTGGATATCCTCTTTATCCCCAACATGATCAAGTGAGTCACACTGCACTTGAGGTATGTAGTAACCAGCAATCTAAAAAGAAATAGTAGGGATAGGGGTGCCATTCGCAGGGCCATACATCATTAGGTTAGTTTGGGGGATGGAATTTATTGAGGGAATTGTATATTTAGAATGTAGGATGCACAGTTCCGTTGGATATTAATACCCTATGTGCCATAGGTATAATCAGGTACATGAACCTTATGGATGCCAAACACTTGCTTATCAACACTTTTGAGTCAGAGTAGAAGAGTGATGAGGATGACTCAGTGTTTCCCGATCCCTAGCTATATCCACACCACCATCTCTAGCACCAACATCACCAGCTGCCCTGACATTGACATTTCCAACTCTTAATGCTATAAAGGCATCTCCACTATGATCTCATAGTGGTTAGAGAGGCTCAATGATAGGTGTACATTTATGTGTTATTTAATATCAATTTGTACACTTATTTAGTGTGTATTAGAGTATTATTATGGAAGATAATGCTAAATATGGTGAAAATTATATTCTTAGGTATTGGAAAGTGCTAAAGGATGAGAAAGAGCTAAAAGAACCAAGAAAGAGCTAAAAACGAGGAAGATGGAACTCTCTCAGCATCAACAACTTAAGAACATGGCAGATAGAACCACCTGTGGACACCTTATGGTCATGCTTACGGCTATAAGCCTCAAGCAGAGAATTTTACGTCCATGCTTATACCTGTAAGGGAGGGCATAAGGATCAAACCGAGAGCCTCACGGGTAGCACTTATGCTCGTAAGCTAGATTGTAAGGGCTATCAAAAGGAGCTTATAGGGAGTACATACACCTGTAAGGGTAGTCGCAAGCATAATCCAGAGAAGATTATAGCTTATCTCTTACGGCCGTAAGTCAACCCGTAAGGCACAAAACCCATCATCTTTAGATCCTTACGGCCTCATTTTTATGCTGGAAAGCAGGCCGTAAGCGGGTAGGTATAAATGATTCTAATGAGGGTTTTGAATGGATCTTTTGATGACCAAGCTTTGGGAAAGAAGGGGGAATTTTCTCCAGATCTTTTAGGGGAAATCATCAAGGCAAAGAGGCTTACCTACCTTGAAGGAGGGGGATTGAGATGTCAAGGAGCATCTTGGCGGAGTTTGTCGAAGATATAGGGGGAAGTACTTCGGTAATCTCAACAGGCACAAGTGGAAAGGGGTTTTAATGCTTTCAATGATTTTTGTTGTCTCTTGTGAATTGTATGATTGTTCTCCCTTGATGGAGAACTAATTTTGTAGGTTTTTGGGCATAGATGAACTCTAGGGTTAGATTTTATTGACGTTAGTTGTGGATCTTTCATACTTTACTTTGATTTCTAATTGCAATCCTTAATGTTTGAATTCAATCTCATGTTCTTCTTGTATTGAATACTATTGAGGCGAAAGCCCTAGTTTCATGTATGATATGCTTGTGTGACGAGTCGAGAGAACCACCTAGCATAGGCAAGCCGTGATTGAAGGGGATTTGTGAATAAGGCTAGAGATATGGTACTTTGGAGTCAAGAGTTCTCCTCCCACAATCTTCCTGAGTGAATTGGAAAGCAATTCCATACTCTTTGAGATCATAGAGAGTAGATCTAAAGAGAGATCTCATTTCTACTTTATATGGGATTAGAGGTAATCACTTCAAGAGAAGGGTTGTCTATACTTTAAATTCTTGTTGATTCTTGTTAAGATTTCATAGAGTGCAATGCGATTATGAGGTTGTATGTATAAGCACCGTATTGGATCAGTTACTTTTCATCTTGAGAAAAGGGATAGTATATTTTAGGATTTCTCTCTATTCAAATAGGTTTGCTAACTTTCAACCTTTGTTCTAGACTTACAAAATCCTAGAGGGAGTCTATGCCTGCCCCTCCCCCCCTTTTGCTTACTTAGCCATATTCATTTTAGTACCTTTGATTTTTGTTTTGTTTTCCTTTTTTTTTTTTTTACATCACACAACTTTGAGTAGGCTTGTTTTGGGATTAAGGACTAGTACTAGGAGACTCTATTTTCCGTAAGGATCAATACTTTTCTCTTTAGCACACTTTATTACAAGATCGCCATGTATCACTCAAACACTAGGTTGAGTAGTTGCAGAAAAGGAGTAGTGGGCTCTTATTGATAATCAGTGGTAGAGAGGCTCAAGCACTAGGTTAAGCATCACTCAAATCATGATGGTCTTAAGCTACATTGCTTTGCCTGCTGCCATCATTTCCTGCTGCATCCACCAATGCCCTATCCCAGTGAAGAAGGATCCAACACTAGCACCAGAGGAGCCTACTACTTAAGGAGCAACATTACTTTATTTTGTCTGTTTTTCTTTTTATGTCGTATTTTGTTATGATTTCATTATTAGGTTTGTGCTTCATTTTGGTCAGTAAGGGTTGAACCTTGTTGACCTTCTATTTTGCTTTCTTTAGTTTTATACTAGTTGTTTTATTATTATTATTATTATTATTATTATTATTATTATTATTATTATTATTATTATTATTATTATTATTTCTTTTTCTTGAGCTATATTAAATCTTTCTACGTTTGGAAGTGTATTTGAATGTAATAAGATAGAGTTTTGTTCAAGTGACAACCATGCATCCTCATAGAACAACTGGTCATGACCCCATAATACAACCAATAGGAGTGACCCATGGTCATGTTCGAGCTTCAATGCTTCGATTTGTCTCCCTATGAACTGGGGAAGCATCAATTTTCTTGTTTGTACCACCCTTTATTCATTTTTTATTGTTTTATTTTTTTTATGTGTGTACTTTGTCACATACATTGTATGATTTTAAATATGAGGGAGGGGTTTAGGATTTTATCTATGGCTATATACTTAGTGTGACCTATGAAGGCTTGTGATAGTGTTTGGTAGAAGCCTCATCTTTTAGAATAATGACATGTGTTGAGTAGTTATTTAATGCTTTAACTATTAGTGGTGGGTATCAAATCCAACAGAATTAATCTTGCTCCATTAACTTAAATAAATTGCGTATAATGGTAGAAGGGTCAAATACACAAGGATTGATAAAGCTTAATTTTCTTCTTTTTCCTTTTATGAAGTTAGCAAAACAAAGAAAAAAGGTGAGGGAGTTTTGAAATTGAAATTGAAATAAGACAAAATAAATAAGCGAAAAATTAAATTACTAGAATTCAATAATCATTAATATCTACTTCAAGTTATAATTGAAGTATTGATTCATTGAACTGATCATTGATGCAAAGATAGACTCTTTTATTCTTTAATAAATTGGTTATGGTAATTAACAAGCTCTAACAATGCCATCTCTCCTTATCTTGAAAACCAAAACAAGATCTTTGATCATTTCTTTTATCAATCAACAACCCTAAACAAGCTCTTAGGATTTAATCTATGATAGCATTAATTTTAGTGAGAGACTATTGATTCTAGCAAACAAATACACAAGCTCCATTTATTTATACTAGATTATATATCTACATAACATAACTAGATTACCTTGAATTGAACTATGTTATTTCATCACTAATTATTAGAACAATTAAACAATTACATATTTAATGTTCTAATTAGTAATATATTATCTTGATAATTGAGCAATAGGTTGTTTTGCATTAACCAACAAAACAATATTTTCAGTAGGCTCAGAAGATATAATATTAAAGAATAAAAGAGTAAAGGAAAAACAATAAGATCTCACAATTATTGATGAATCAAGTTCTAAATTTCCTTGAACTAGAAAGAGAATTTAGTTGCACATGGTCTTTGAAGAAAACATTGTGAAGAGGAAGATGAAAGATTACTTGACTAATAATTTGATGATCCCCTCTTCCTTGTGTTGGTCTCCTTTTATAAAAAAAATATCAAAAAAATATCAAAAAATTAAAACAAAAACAAAACTTATCCTACTTATTTAAACCAAACTAAAATATAAAATAAATAATAACCTTAATAATCCTATCTTAACCCTTTTGAGATAAGTAGTTTTTAAATAAAACTCCTAAATAAAATAGAACCAAGATTGGGTATCAAATATTGGACTACAACCACTTAATTTAACGCCTATGCTCAGCAACCTTCATGTTACATAAGACATGCTCACACTTTAAGCTTAAAACATCTTCTTTTTCTTTTCCAATAGGTCTCCATAAATTTGTAAAATTTGTAGTCTTATTCCTTTTCTTATTAAAACTCCACTTTTAAGCTTACTTTAACACAAAATTTGTAATATATTCTACAAAACACAAAATATAATTATGAGCATTTTATCAATCAAAATATATGAAATTAATATGAAATAAGTGTATGTTATGCCTGTTAATCATTAGTTAACTTTATTCTTAGTTCATTTGCATAATTTTGAGCACTCATCTTTTCTTATATAGTTTTCCAAACACTTAATTAGAGAATGTTTTTTGTAACTACGAGAACAAAAAAACCTACCATCTTTGAATTGTGTAGCTACTCCTAGAAATTGAATACCGTGTATGCCCTACCAGGAAAGAGGACTAACTCTCAGGTTGAGTGAAAGTTACTATTTAGGTAGAAGATGATCAGAAGAGCTACCACTCATAAAGCATGAAAGCCACTCTAGGAGGCCTATCAGGAGAAATGGTTACTTCAAGGGTTGTGTGTAGCTGCCTCCCAATTTTGAAATTAAGAAACAAACCTTTTATCTTAGGAGGTTAATAAGTCCTCAGTTGCAAAACCCAATCTAAGTTAAAGGAGGATGAAGTAGGAAGAGGTTGAACACAGTATCTATTATTTTTTTGTTTGAGGTTTCATGATCTGCTTAATAGTGTTTTCTTGACTTTTGAGATGCCACATTATTGAAATTAAGCACTTATTTTTATTATTTTTATTGGTTTTGTTTAATTAAGGATAAGCAAATGCTAAAATGTGCGGAGTTTGATAAACTTATAAATAAGTGTATATTTTGGTAAAGGGTGGGATTGGTTTTGGGGACTAAAGTCTATGCCCCCGTGATTTATTTGTGATTAATTTGTTTCAACTTGGTTGATGAATGAATCCTTGAATTTATGTTTATTTGATGATCTCAACAATTGACTGAAGTTGCAAGAATTTAATTCACTAATTTGGTTTCTGTTTTTTTGAACTGGTTAGTTATACAAAAATTGTAAATTTTTGGTTTAAAATTCTTGAATTGTAAACCTATATTGGATAGCAGGAGTGAGTGTTCATGGAACAATTATTGAAAATTAATTAATATAGAAAACTTCTATTTAAGTTGACTAAAATTTCATTTAATTAATGATAATTAAATAAAATATTTTAAAATTAATAACCATTTTCATTAATATATATTAATAATTTAGTTTTCTCGTATACCAATATCAAAACTTAGTTTGACCAGGATCATGCTAAAGTGAGTTATATCTATTTTTTTATCAATAAAACCTATAAACAATTGGTATAAACAAAGCTTTTTTGATTTTTTAGAAAAAAAAACTTATTATAAATATGTCTGCCATATATATATATATAATTTTTTATTTAAAAAATACAACATTAATCGAATAGTATTAAGATAAAGTTTTTAAAATGATATAGACAAAAAGGGTTATTTACAAAGTTGTTTAAGTCTAACCCTAATTTGATAAAACAGTGGTCAAGCTAAAATGATAATCTATTCCTTGTCAAGGTTATCAATATGAAATTAGTTTCTTACTAGTAGGGCAGCTTGCGCTAAACCTGCATGAAATGTGTAAATATATAAATAGATAGTTTTTCATAAATTAGGGTTACTAAATTTAGATAAAATTTAATAACAATATAATATAGTAAGGTTAGTATTTTAAAATATATACACATATAAAGTTTTTACATAAAGAGGAGTTATTAGATATATATGATAGTTGCTAGAATCATATAATATCATAAGATCCATACATAATATATAATGGATATTCTTTATGTAGGAAATTGTTTATAAATTCTTAGTTTTCTTTAATGATGCATCTACCCATTGTCTTTGCAAATAAATGTAATAAACTATTATTTTGCCTATAATACAAAAGAAATGGTTGTTTGGGGACGATTTGTCAATTAGTCATGATTTTAGCACCATTTACTCTATAGTTAAGGTCTTCATTTTGGACTATTTGTTTTTTGAGAGTATTACAGTAAGATTAAATCTCTTGTTCTCCAATTTGGTTGCATTCAAACTTGATTAATATGGCATATTATTACTCTAGGGTTGAACATTCATTCTTAAATATTTTAATGTTAGTGATGAGGATAATTCAAGTGAAGATATTTAATTTGAAATAATATTTTTTAATTTTGGTTAATCAAATATTAGAGATAATGTTTGGAAAGATCATAAGAATGTATTAGGATTAGAGTTGATGAAATTAACCTTAATCTTTGCATCTATTTTTTTTTTATGTTTTTTAATAATTATTAGTGTAAACTAATAGTAAAAAATTGTGACTGAAACACTAAAAATATGAAGATGATGAAGAGGCTTCTAGAATAATCAAAGAAAATTAATATTGTACTAAAGTCATAGTTTCTATAACATAGCTTATAGTCATACAAACCTTACGATGCGAACTTCAATGTATCCAAATAATTGTTTCTCATATTGCTTATGAAATATAGTATTGTGATTTCAAATTATACGGATATTTAGAATCTAAGTTTATCTAATTTAATACAATAACATAATAAATAAAATAACTAAGACTATATTATAACATCACGGTGTTGATGGAAAAGTTTGAGAAATAATGCCGTTGTTTTTACATATATAATATAGCTGTTATAAGAATTAATTTTTGATAATGACTGTCCTTGCCATGGGAAAAAAAATAAAAAATGTTATTTACATAAACACTTCTTCCAAGTGAGACAAATAAACATCTTTTCTGCACTTACACCTACGCAAATTATAGATCATGTGTTACGTTAAAATTAAATTCATTGAATATCTATAATATGTTATTATATTTTGTAGGATCCTATAATAGATAACTTATATTAATATTTATACATTACCTATTATGATAATAAAGTGACTTATGATTTGATAAAGACACAGGCGTATGTGTTGATGAAGTAGTAAAGTGTGCTTGAAAGCAAGGTATCAATCCACAAGGAAGATTGAGATTACTAATGCTAATCCTAATCCCAAAAATTTAGCCTAATCAAAGTTGTGATGTTGTGCAAAAGAATTATAAAATAAAAGCAAGAAATCAAAATAAAAGTGCAGAGTAATTAGGAAAAGAAGTAGTGTCCGGGCATAGCATCCCTATAGGGTTTGTTAAGTACATGGCAAAGGTTGTCTAAAAATACAATCCTATTTAAACTGAGAGATTTCTTGAATTATACTAAACTCCTCTTGCAAGGATGAATAGTAACTAAATTGGTACAGTGTTGATACAGTCATCACACAATCGTCTTACACTTTGTGAAATCTCAATATGAGTTAACAAGAATTTTTTAAATAGGTAATTCTTCTTGTAAATAGATTACCCCTAATCCGAATATAGAATAAAGATATGATTTCCCCTAAAATCTATTCCACATGATTGCAAAGTGCGCTGAAATGACTTGTTAACCCACTTGGGAGGATTGAGGGAGAAGAATTCTCCAAAGCACCCCATTACTAAACTTACTCACAATCTCCTCTAATCGCACTATGCCTATGCTAAGTGGGTATTTCTACTCATCACAAAGCACATCAAATATGATAACTACGGTTTTCACCATGATATCAATCAAGCAATGCAAACACGCAATTAGATTCAAATAACATGAATTGTAATTAAAAAACAGCTAAATCATAAGGATCCACAACCAATGTTAGAGTTTAGCTATACCCAAACACCTATAAGATTAGCCCTCCATTAAAGGAGGGCAAGCATTCAAATTACCAGATAAGGGGAGAATAAAACAAGCATTAAAACCCCATTCTCAATCGTGCCGGAGGTTGATCGCTTGAGAAACACCCAAAGATCTTTTGTGAACACTGCCAAGCTAGTCTTGATAGCTACGATCTCCCTTACCAAGATGATGGGGTTGAATCTCCTCCTAAAATTCGCCTCCAAAGCCCTGGAGATTCGCCACTCTTCTTCCCTTAGCCTCGCCTCCAAATTGGAACCAAAGATGCCCAAAAATCCTCATCAAATCTATTTTTATTGTATCGCTTACGAGCTACTTACGGGTGTAAGGACATGGCCGTAAGGAGATGGGAATGATGAATTGTGAGCTATACGGGGACACTTATCACCATAAGCCCCATCCGGAAGGTCTTCTATCTTGTGTTACAGTACGTCTAGCTTACGGCCGTAAATGCTAGACCATAAACTTTTTGTGTTGCCCTTGCCACCACTCTTACGGGCGTAAGTTCTACTTGTAAACTTCTCTGGATGGTCCTTATGGTCACACTTACAAGCGTAAATCCTACACATAAGGTCCTCTAATTTGGGTGTGTACTCCTCTTTACGGCCATAAACATGCTTGCAAGGTTCTCCGGAAGAGGCTTACGGCCGTAAAGTTGCTCATAAGCTATCCTATTTGCCTTATCTTTATTCAATTGGTGTCGAGAGAACTCCATCTTCTTCATTTTGGATGTAGAATACTTCTTTTGGTTTGCTATATTTTTTAAGTCCTGCCAGAGGCTTAAGAATGTAGAACACACTATGTTTAGCATTGAATTCCAAGATATAACTCTAATACATGCATAATCAGTGGACAAAATGATATAAAATAATGGGCAATTGTATACTCGACCATGATCCAAATGAGCTTCATTGAAAGAACAATAAGATAAAATTTGAATTTTTACATGGTTATGATTTTGTTATTTATTTAAGTAACAAAATAAAAGACGTGCAAGAAATCTTTTATTGCAAGTTGTGAAAGTCACTACAAGAAATCATGCTTTTAAGGGGCGATTTTAAAGTCTAACCGCTACTAAATGAAGTTCGTGGCAGTTAAAAAACCGCCGTGTATACCAACGTCGGCAGAGTAATTCACGGTGGTTTTGGTAAACTGCGAAAATAGTTGCCGCTAAATGTCTATGACAATTTGAGACGGTTATATAATTGCCGCAAAATTATAAAGAGGCTAGACACCGGAAATCGCGGCGGTTTTACAGATGGCTGCCAAATTCAAACAATTGAGGCAGTTTATAACCACCACCAAATGAATTAATATAAAGTTAATTTCCTTTTGGTGACGGTTCAAGCTTAAACCGGCGTGAGTTTAGATTTTTTTTAAAAAATTATTTTTATTTTTTATTTGATTTTTTTTACAATGATATATATATGAATCTTTAAAGTATATGCTGTACATTGAACTCATTCAAATAATATTTCAAAATAATAAAATTTTATTGATGACTCATGAATAATTAGAAGTCAAATTTACAAATTTGTCCTCAACCTCCAAAGTGATAACATATTAATTTGGTATTATAATATATATATTTATATATATATATATATATATTTATATATTAAGTTCACCCCTCCTGGTTGTTAGCTTATCCAATATCTGATCAGCATCAGACATCCTCCTCCTCCAAGGCTCCAACTCTTCTAAGTCATCATCACCAAATGTAGATGTTTCCCTTTCCTGGACACACAACATAGCAATAGTAATAGCAATTTTCAAGGTTGATCATGTTTTAATGAAAACAATCAGCCAAGTTTGTTTTGTTTTGGTTACAGAGAGAAGGACAAGTAGGATATACACCATACAAGTGATGTTGTGGCCATATGGAAAAATATATTTCATAGCTTTGAGAGGGTTAAAAATAATTGTGACAATTCTTACTTCATAGCTTAGAGAGGTACTATGCATGATGTCATGGAAAAATATATTTCGGAGATTATCATAACTCATCCCAAGTATTTTTGTGAAAAATAAAAAAATTCCAACCCAGATGATATAGTTGCATCCTCTGCACCTCCAACCCGAGTGAAACCGAGTGTAAAAACATATATGTCACTTTTTCCATGAATGATTCTCTTTCTTTTTATTTTCATGCACAATACATACGAATCTGGAAGTGGATCTTGGTTAGCATATTCTGAGTTGTATGTAAAACATCAGCTCTCCGGTGGAGATCAATGCCTCCGAGCTATCACTAATTACATGCCATAAATAGAAGTATATATAAGGTTGATAATGCATTTGGGCAAGAATGGACATGCTTGGACCTAAAAAAATCCAACCAAGCTATCTATGCAAAAATAGTCAAAAACAACAAGTAAAGATCATTGGTTTAAGACAATAATTGCAAGATCTCGTCGATTCTAATTTTATCACAAGACAGTCCATATACTGTAAGAAGCTATTGACTGAACATGCCGAATATGAGAAAAAGGAAAAACGTACAAGTAGCACAAGCATAAGATTTCAAAGTTATTTGCTTTTGGAAAACCATAATGATTCAGAATTTTTCGATAAACCACAAAATTCTCTATGATATTGATCAACAAGCATGCCTTTAAAACAATATAAGTCATAAAGATGAATATAATGCACAAGGCAAGAAGACACATACTCGGCCAAGCAATCAATTCTACATATTACGCAACAACTAAAGATAATTGGTTTTTAGATAACGACAGTGAGATCTTCATTGGTTCCAATTTCATCACACAACAATCTTTAGACAAAAGAAGCAATTAATCGAGCACCCCAATTACGAATATAAGGAGAAAAGGAGCATGTACAAATAGCACAAGCATTAGATGTAAAACAGTAAAAGACCTAAGAAGCCTATAATACAAGAGGCAAGAATGAACATACTCGGCCCCTGAAACTCAACTAAGCTATCGGGCGCACGACCTGCCGAGTTCCTTTTTGGGCTTGTCATTCCTCGACAATGCCACCACATACTCAAACTGTAATAACGGGATCACCTTTAGTTCTATCAAAAGGAAAAACAAATAATCATCAGAAGAGCATTACCAATACCCAAATTTCAATATATCCACGAATAGAAAATATACTAAAATAAGAAACAAACCAAAGCAACCAAGAATTCTACAATAGTACTAATCACATCAACTCTAGCTATTTAAGCTCGTAGAAACCGGGTATCTAATTAGGTTTTTCAATCCATCAAACAACTTGAGAGGAAAAATAAAAGGCAGGGGGTGGGAACTAGGATTCTCGACTCTTCAATAGAGAAATCAAGCACTAGGAATGAGAACCCTAAAATTCCCTCAATGATCGAACTCCTCAAAGATACTAGAGCTAGAGCCTAACTCGAAAAAAATCAAAAATCAAAGCATTGAAGAAGAAGAATAAGAAGAATAAGTACCGAGCTGAGAGCCTCCCGGATCGGGAAGGGAACCAAGTGCTCGAGCCGCGACTCGACGATCGGCGGATCCAAACCCCGTCAGCACCCCGACGAAGCCCGGCAGCTTTCGGCCGATCCTCCAACCCAAAGCACCGCCACCAACGCTAGATCTCGACCGGAAGCTCCTAAGCGTGTCCTCGGCTCTCCCACACCGGAACACCGAAACCCGCATCAGCGGGGGACGAAGGAGCACGACAATGGCGAAGACGATCCCGATGGCACCGACAAAGAAGAACACGCCCGGAGATAAGCAAGGAGAGGGAGATCTGCAGGGCGTGCAGCGGCGCAGGGGATACTTTCGAGGGATCGATTGAAGAGCGGCAAAATGAAGAAGAGAAGCAAGCTTTACTTGTATTTTTCCACCACACGCAGCAAAATCAATGGGACGAGATTTGTCGGGATTTCATCGGAGGAAACAAGACTGCTCGATAGGAGTCATTCTGAGATGACCTGAGTTCATTCCAACCTTATTATTCTTCATTAATTAATGAGAAGAGATTTTTATTTGACATAAGATTAAAATTGATTTTTATTTAACCTTATTAATCAAATCAAACAGTTTTTTCAATTTATTTATTTATATATAATTTTGCACATGATTTTATAAGACTCTATGAAAGAAAAACTAAAGTTTATCAAATATGATAAATTTTAGCCTAAACTAATTATAATCATTTCAAATATTTCAATACTTCGATATAAATAATTTCTCATGTGAACTGGATTGAATAAGTATCAATTATTTGAGATGATAACATGACATTAATAGCAAGCAATAATATATTAATTTTTAAATCCGTCTCTTTTAATTAGAAATGATATTTGAATAATATATTAATTTTTAAATCCATTTCTAGTCCCTTTCTAATAGAAACGGATTAGAAACGGATATTTTTTAATATTTAATGATTTATAAATAATATATTAACCTTTAAATCCGTTTCTAGTCCCTTTTTATTAGAAACGGATTAGAAACGGATTAGAAACGGATATTTTTTAATATTTAATGATATTTAAATAATATATTAACTTTTAAATCCGTTTCTAGTCCCTTTTTATTAGAAACGGATTAGAAACGGATATTTTTTTAATATTTAATATTATTTAAATAATATATTAATTTTTAAATCCGTTTCTAGTCCCTTTCTAATAGAAACGGATTAGAAACGGATATTTTTTAATATTTAATGATATTTAAATAATATATTAACTTTTAAATCCGTTTCTAGTCCTTTTTATTAGAAACGGATTAGAAACGGATATTTTTTTACTATTTAATATTATTTAAATAATATATTAATTTTTAAATCCGTTTCTAGTCCCTTTCTAATAGAAAGGGATTAGAAACGGATATTTTTTAATATTTAATGATATTTAAATAATATATTAACTTTTAAATGCGTTTGTAGTCCCTTTTTATTAGAAATGGATTAAAAACGGATATTTTTTTAATATTTAATATTATTTAAATAATATATTAATTTTTAAATCCGTTTTTAGTCCCTTTCTAATAGAAACGGATTAGAAACGGATATTTTTTAATATTTAATGATATTTAAATAATATATTAATTTTTAAATCCGTTTCTAGTCCCTTTCTATTAGAAACCGATTAGAAACGGATATTTTTTAAAATTTTAATAAATCATATTTTTAAATGTCCGTTTGTAAGCCGTTGTTATTAAAATCATATTTAAAACGATTGTTATTCCGTTGCTAATCTGTTGCAATTTCAAACAGAATAAATTCCGTTTCTAATATTCTGTTTTTAAATTGTAATTTTTTTGTAGTGCATGGTACTCAGCTACATCCAATTCCGTAAGAACAAATCCATGCCTGCATTTTTTTATATGCACTCCACTCTTTTGCTTTATACCATTCACCTCAACTTCCACAACCTGTGTTACACAACCTCCATGGCTACACTTGAAGCAACTCTTGTGATAACAAGTCCCATTTACAGTAACCTATCAACACAATGGACTCAATTTCAATTGAAGACCATGTGTTAATAAAATTTTCAAATTAATAGTGTTTTTTTTGTTTTACCCTTTCAATTGGATAAACTGTCTTCTTGCATCCCAAGCACTTCTCTCTTGTACCAGCAAATGAACTTGATACTTTAGCAGCTATATTCTATATATATAGGCAGAAATGAAAATCAAATTGATGTTCATGTTGAATCAAATGACTAACTATATATAATTCATTTCAAATCTTAAAAGTACCTCATTTTCAATATGCCTCTAAGGTTTAACTACTTTCACTGTGCCTGAAACATTACACACATCAGTAAATTATCTTTATATTACATGTATTAAAGATAAAAAAATTTGAATGTGGATTGAATGAATTATAAAATTTACCTTCAAAACTCATGTCCAGACTACCAGTTTCTTGAATAGCTGATCAAAGTGAGCCCTGTAGTAACCCCTTCAAAAGAGTTGTAGTTTCCAAGATGCAAAAAAATCAAAATCAAACATAGAATTATTGACAGATCTATCAATCAGAAACTCACATCACATTATAATATAAAGATACATAGATAAGAAACCAATAAATAAATAAATAATTTCACAGGCACATACATATATACAAGTAAATTAAAAAGAAAGAACTGGCAAGCCATTCCCTATCACCCTCTGCAAGCCATCTCGATCTATTGAGCACCTTGACAGCAACCTGTGTTGAAGGGAAGTCAGGCCTGATATTGTCATCAATTTTTCCTTTGTACATGATTCCAATTTCCAAAGCCACCCTCTCCAAGAATGAGATCCAGGCGGAAATTCTTGGTTGTTGTTCTCAACTCAGAGTATGTGAATATGTTGCACCACACAAAAGATACAACTCAAAAAGGGGCCTTTGATTGTCACCAGATAATTGGTTTAGCCTTTTGAGCAGTGGATTCATTCATCCTTTGGATCATTTCCACTGGCCCACCTTCCACTCTGATTGTTGTTGCATCTGTTTGTGAAGGTAGAACCGGTTCAGTGATCCACTGATGACTGATCCTACGAAAATTCTGATATAGATGGGTACAATGGATTAGATTAGATATATGTCACATTACAATGCAATACAAAATTAATGATCTGTGGAATGGTAGATGAAAGCTTACATGAGTTATAATGAGACTGGAATTCTTACAACTAAATTTGGAAGAGAATTGCATCCAAGCTGAGAATGAAATTAACTTAGGCATTATACGGTTAGGCGAGATGGCCATGGCTCCAAATAGTTCTTGAGATCTGCACAGGAAATGAACTTTGTTACTCAAAACTCTAGGATTGGACAAATATCATTTGCGGTCAATGCTTGAAAAGGCAAAGCCGTTCACTTGAATTAGAGATTTAATTTAACATACAAACAAAAGCACAAAATATTAGGAAAATTAATTTCTTAATACTACAAGGTAGAATAAAAATTAATAGTCTTAAGGAAATGATTTCACAGGCCACGGTTTTGATCTAAGAGCCACTTCCTAAAACCTAGCAGTTGGAAGGCATAAAGAAACAGATTCTATTTGGGGAAAAAAAACCTAATTTTCTATCCAAAATTCACAGCAGCAGCAAGAAAGGGCTACTAGGCACTGAAAATATACCAAGATGACTATTTGAAATCTTAGATTCTATCCAATTTCACAAGCCATCAGCATATAGTCATGTTTTCAAACAAGAAAATCATTTAGACATGTAAAAAGACCCTCGAAACATACATTCAAAATCTTTGTATTTAAACAGAAGCTTGAAAATGAAGATTTTACAATTTCATTTGCTAATTGTTTTGGGGCATACTCTGCCCCAAAAAAGCTCACAACATCCATATTTGGGTCTAACAGATACCTGCCATCAAGCATGTCAGTTTAGAAGTTAAAAGAAAGCAGGGCTAATAGTAAAAATCTGTTAAATTGAAGTAAACGAAAGAATAGTACACATGTTTTTGGAACATTGGACCAGATAATCTTGAGCCTTCTTCATCTACTTTCTTCAAGAAGACAAAGTATTATTGTGCTATCTGTCTAATGGCATCGATTGGACCTGTTAATCCCTATTATTTTTGGATGAAACTCTGCAAAAAGCACTAGATAAAATGACCTACCATGCAGTGTCGAAAGGGGAGTAGAAAACATATTTCAGAAACTAACCTTTGAGGTAAGCTCGGAGATGTGCAGGAGTATCACGTTGAGGATAAATAGTAATAAAAACTGGTGTGATCTCTAGATTGTGTGCAGTCTCTACTTTCAGATGCAATAATACTAGGAAAAAGTAAGCACCATCAGAAGAAAAAAAAAAACATTCAAAAAATGAGGATGTCATAAATATTTCCCAACATGCTGGAGTTCCAAAGAAATCAACCATTATTCTTGGGATTCCAAGTCATGACTTGAATTTTTCATTAATAAAGTTATGCCGTGCAACTTAGTGGCACCAAAGATTAGTATTATACAAAAGCTAACAAAGTATATGCAGGTGTTTAACAAAGTATCAAGGATCAAAGGAATTTGCGTTAGCTTTTGCTCAAACACATAAGCAGTATGGTGATTGTTTTCTTGAAATCATCAAGATTAATCTCATTTCCAACACATCATTAATTAGTTTGCATGATTATGCATAATGGCTATACAGTTCAACAGAAGATATGATCTCAAAATGATTCAAGACAATCCACCACAAACATCATATGCTGTTTGCAATAGGAAATGCGTTAGCAAATCATTGCAAGGAGATATTTCACCTACGATGTCGATGACATTGGCCATCTTCCTGACCTCCTCTGGCCCAACATCTGGGCAGGAAGTGTAACCAAAATAGATGAGGGTCCACTTTCCCCTAAGATCAGACTCAGTAACAGCACGATTATCCGTATCAAAAAGCTTAAATGGACCACCAATAACCGCTCTATTCAAACTACTATTTTGAGAGAAAGTGCTTTCTTTTGATCCTGTGATACATAACGCAAAAAATCAATAAAAGGCCAAACGGTAGAGGAGAAGAAATAAAAGAACACAAGTAAGATTGGTCTGTAACTTCTCTCTAATTTCTCTCTAATTGCCATGCCTGTCATTACCAAAAAGAGGCATATATATAGTTTGTTACTGTAATCATATGATTATCCTAAAACTTAATGGAGAGGAAATCGTATAACTCTATAAAATATATAACCATTTCGACCAACAATATCCAAGCAGAATGAATCAATACTAAAACTTGAAATCTAGATTAATAAATTTGTTTGTGAAATATACAGAATATCCAACTTCACCATGAGTTGTATACAATTACAAGTTAGGCTAACCATGAAAATTGAACAAAAAATTAAATTGAAGCAGTAGAAGAACACAGAAATGCTCACCTTGGAAAAGGGATATTTTTCATAGCCTTCTGCCCATATTTTCTCCATCTCTAACCATCTTCTAGATGATCTATATCACTCTTAGACACTTTATAAGGAAAAAAAAATAGAAAATACCATTTATTAAGATGTGTTAACAAAGGATTGATCCAACCTATATTCCTGCC